>NC_090173.1:52529517-52744517 GCF_024679245.1 Pseudorasbora parva
AAGAAAGGGTAACAGGAACAGTGTTCAGGATCCATGAGTGCGGCAGTTCTTAAAGGGACAGCAGTCATTTGTTATTCAAAGTCAAACTACAAAAAGACAAACGATCACACTGCTCTTGACTGATCAACTTGTGTAACTTTAATGGTTTTATATGAAACTATTTAATTTTTTGCAAAAAACATTATCCAATGTTATTTTAAATTTATTTAGCCACTTTGCGTTTTTTTATTCAGTTTCTTACCTGAATGTTAGACCTACCTGAAAAAATAAAGCTATCTATTTCATTTATATCTTTTATTCTATTGTATTTATTTGTGCTATTTTTTGTAATATGTATCTTTGTTTATTCAATTTAACATTCAAAATCAAGCTTACTTGTGCTGTGTGTAAACTATTGCAACACAATTACCCCGTTGTAAAAAATACATTGAGTTAACAAATATTTGTGAGATAATTTTAATAGTCATTGATCAATGTTTATATATGAGAAAAAGCTTAAAAGCTTTATCATATAAAGTGATCTCTTCAGAAGAAATTTTTGATTGCCTAGACTTTCAAAAGACAGACAAAAAAAAAAAATTATATAAAAAATATCTAATTGACAGTATATGCAGTGTTTTTCCCCCGTTGTATTGAAAATAGCATTGAATATTGATGTGACGTTTTGACTCCACCCCTCAAAGAATCGGAATCGAGAATCGAGAAGAACCGGAATCGAAAGTAAGAATCAGAATCAGAATCAGAATCGTTCAAATCAAAACGATGCCCAACCCTAATTGTCACAATATATTGCAATTAGGCATGTGCCGATGTCAATTTTTCATGTTGTGATTAATTGCTGATCTTTTATCATGGTATACGATATTATCACGATATTGAAATAAGTTGCAAAAAAGTGTTGTCATAGGATAACAGCTTTAAGAACTATTTGTGTAATAACAAAAATAACTGAATGTTTAAATAAATTAATACAATGCACCAGAAATATATACAGCTACAACAGAAAACAAATAAGAGAAATCAATGTTAAGTGGTCTTTTAATTTTTTCCAAATCTGTAAAAGTACAATTTTCAAACATTAAACAGATTAAAGTGCAAAAGAATAAGGCTATAAAGAACAACAGGTAACAAATTAATATAAGGTCTCAATATTTAATGCATTCACTAAGATTGAGCAATAGCTACATTTGTTACAGAAAGTATAATGTTTTCGGTAATGTTAGTTAAGAAATACTGATCATTGTTAGTTTTATCTTAGGTCCATTAAAAAAGTTATTTTGTTATTAAACAGTAGTTAAGAAATTAACATTACTTAGAATAATTAATTCTTTATAAGTATTTTTCATTGTCAGTTTGGTAATAATGTATTAACATGTTAACTAATGAAGTCGTATGTCTTTTGGACAAATAGTCCAAAAAATTCTAATCATTAGGGCATGTTGTAGTCCAGATTAAAACCGGATGTTTAAGTTTGAAAATAAATAGCCTATTAAGTCTTTAAGTATTTGGTGCTGTGATGAACAACATAGAGATTACAAAAACGAACGGCTGTTTTAAAAACTACACTAGCGCGGTTGCTGTTGTTTGTGGGGTTTCCAGGGTAATCGCTGCATTCTGCAGTTCATCAGCGCCCTCTGCTGTCACTGAGCGGCACTTCAGCAGCGCGTCTCCTTCACTGGTTCAGTCATGTGCAAACGCACGTTGGGCTTGTTTATATCTGAGCGCGTGTCCCTTTGACGCAGAATACAGCAGTGTTGAGCATTTATACGGTTGATGGGCAAAGTATTCTTGAGTGCATTATAAAAAAATATATAATTGTTAATAAATTATTATTTACGATATTTTGAAGTGCCCACGATATCGAACAATATCGTGCATATTCATTATCGTGATAAATCGCATTACCGAAAATCGGCACATGCCTAATTGCAATACAAAAATGCAACAATATGTATTGTGGATTAAAGTTTAGACAGATTTAGTTCTGTATGGTATGTGTTTGTCACATTAAATATGGTAAATCCTGATAAAATAAAATATATTTTAAGCAGAGTAGGTTATATATTATAAGCAGATTGATGAATATTTATTTTTCTGCTGTCACCATTTCCCTCCGCATGGGGCAGAAGGGCCAAGCCCACACTGTAAAAAAAAGGCAAATTTTGAACTTTTGCAGTACAATTGACTTGGATGTTTAAGTTATTTCAACTTAAATTATGTTAAACTGACTTTAAAAAATGAGTTACATCTTGTATAACTAATAAAAACAAGTTTAACATTGCTTAACTTATTTTGATGAGTTAAACCAATGTAAAAACATATGTTGTCATAACTTATTGAACATATAATTTTTTACAGTGCAGCCTATAGGTCACCTCTGATGCAATATCAAATTTAGCTCTTTAATGAACACTGTTAAAAGTGTTATAAAGTAATCATTAAAAACTCTACCATTTTAACTATTTTGGATTTGTTCATAGTATTGTGTGTGTATTGTACTGCAGTACAAGTCAATAACTAGAAATGGCCAAATTAACCCAACCCCAAAATTAGGGATGCACCGATCCGCTCCTCACTATCAGTATCGGCTCCGTTCTGCCGTTATTTGCCAGATCGGGCATCAGTCAGACAAGACCGACCCAAATCCGATACTGCGTCTAATATATTGTGTTACTGTTAAGCCCCAGTGCCCCACAAAAGGCACAAAAACATTATAAAGCATCATCAACGATCCGTGCACTATATTATAAGTGTTCTGAAGCCGCCCCATAGTTTAATGTGTGTACAGATGATATATCTTCCCTTAGTGTTTTGAACTTCTCAATGCGGACGGAGCTGTGACTCTGTGTTGCTTCAAGCGGATCATCCTGCCCACGGGATGTGCATACACACTTTGAGCCGCTCGTATTATAATACGTTTGCGCTATGAAAGATTATTAATAGCCTTTCTTGTTCTGCCCTATCTATAATATGTTGCTGCGTCATTAAAAAGATGCGCTACACATTTAAAATAATGTCATTTCTTAGTTATAGGCCCTATTTCTATAAATATATTGACTTGTTTTTCATGAACGTATTTTGTGTAACATTTGACCAGATTTAGAGCTACACTTATTCACTTTTGTGGTTTCCTTTATTTTTTCCCACTAAATGTTTAGATTTTATACAATTATTGTGCACTCGTGATTTTGTAACTTCTGCTGCTGAATTATTCACTAATGTAATTTATTCATTCACCATCTATAGTAGTATTTTTGTCATAGATTGTGATTATATATTTTTTTATTTGTAGTTTTTCTTTATAATGAAGTTGTCTGTGTTTAGTTGATTGTGTTTAACTCACAAAAGAGTGATTTTCAGTTCAACACACTGAGGTTTAGAAATTCTTCATAGTATTTTTAAACAAAACTGCACTGGTATCGGATTGGTGTTCGGGTTAGTATCGGTATCGGCCAATACTCAGAATTTTTAATATCGGATCGGTTCTGAAAAAATGTTATCGGTGCATCCCTAGAGAAAATCTGCCTGAACTGCATTTGCACATCGCTTTCTGTTGGTTTGCGAGTCGTGTTGTCCTTTGCAAAGCAGATCGTGTTTGTTTGTAAAATGTGGATTTGTTTGTTTAATTATGGCACAGAAATCATTCCATACAGCATCCCCATCTAATACAGCCAATATTTTTATCCAATCGGTAAAATGAGAATTAAATCTGAAATGCCCAAGTGTAGAGGAGAGAGATGGCCATTCTAGGCTATCAAACGCCTTTTCTTCATCTGATCAGTCCCTCCAGGATCTCGCGGGCCTTTTTTGTGATTGCTGCGGCCTAAAATGCCTGATGTTGCGGACACTTTTCTTAAAAGTAGCGATGTTTTAAAGTGCTCATATTATGCTTTTTTTGCTTTTTCCCTGTTCTTTATTGTTTATGTTATAGGTGAAAAAGTGAAAAAGCCCAAAGTGCAGCCCAAAGGGACGAACCATGTCCCACAGAAAACACTGTTCACCTTCTGCTCTATTGTAGTCCAGCCTTTACTTCACACACAACTTTGTAACACACATTATAACGCTCGCCTAGCTGCTAGCATGAAACACACTCATAATTTATTTGAATCATGAAATCATTACAAATTAAAAAGGATATTGATAAGGAGAACAAAACTAACCTTTAGTAACCTTATAAAGGCAAAACAAACGATTTAAAGACAGAAAAATAGAACAAACTAAGCTTTATTTTTAAACAAGATCTGCAAAAATGTAAATGTCCAAAACAGAAAAGTTTAATCGAGAACAAATAACGTCTGATTATATAATAATCTAAAGCAGAGATGTGTGGAGAGATGTCTGCAGCCGACACTGATTTAGAAAACACTCGTTTATTAAGTTTACCTTTTTATTTTTTGACATTTATTATATTTAATTAGTAATTATAGCTCTTTACATTAAATTAGTTGAGTTAACAATTAGTTAATGAACTAATAAAATAATAAAAGAAAGATTAAATTAAGATGCTAACTATATATTTATATATAGCATTTCTTGTTCCACCACAGGACTGTTTTTGAGGAGCCGATCCGTTACATGTGAGCTTTACTGTATCTTGAAGATCGTTGTCTTCTGTTATAAAGAGGAATGAAAAAATGCACATAATGCTGTAAAACACAAACAACTATAATAAATAAATAATAAATAAATAAACATAAACAACTGTTCTGTCAGATGTTCTGCGTTTTGACTAGTTTTTGAATTTTCTATAATTATATCTCTAGGTGATGAAGATCGTTTATTATTAGTAAAATCACACTTATTCAATAATACAGCATGAAGACTAGACGTGGGTCAAAGGTCACAGCTGTTTTTCAAAGAACTAGTTCATTTCTCTGATAATGATGATGTTCATTTCGCTTATAAATTCAGAATAAGCAGGTATTTCTCTCATTTTGGGAATATAAATAAAGGGAGTTTTTACACTGGCAGTTTAGTTGAGATAAGGGCACAGTTTGTATGAAAAACTGGTGATGTGAAAGCTGTCATGCGGACCTGAGAGCGCACCACAACCACACCATACCTGGAGGAGGAATATAGTGCGGCCCCTTTAAGAGATGCGCGTCCCCCATTGAACTGCTGCTATTCTGTGTGTGTGTGTGTGTGTGTGTGTGTGTGTGTGTGTGTGTGTGTGTGTGTGTGTGTGTGTGTGTGTGTGTGTGTGTGTGTGTGTGTGTGTGTGTGCGTGCTTAACTGTGCCGCGATTCACACGTACAGTGTGAGAAACACGGACTTGGGAGGGTCTTGTTCAGAAAAGTAAACTGCGTATTCGTTTTAGCCGATTGTAATGTATTTAGTTCAATAAAACATGTAATGTAAGCGGTGATGGTGTTAATGATTTACCTCAGACATGAGCGAGAGTGAGCTTCAGTGCATCGCGCTCAGACTGCAGAGATGTGCTCAGTGTAAAAATCAGGACGCCGCGAATAATTGGTCAAAGTTGCAGAAAAGTTGCGGTGATTGGTCAAAATTGAGATATGATAATAATAAATATAACTATAATAATTAATAACAACAGAGGGAATGCGTGTGACGTCAGCTGGAGCGACTGCGATTACGCCGCGCTGAGCCTGTAATGAGCGAAGCGGACCGGTGTGACTCCGCTCAATAATCCGCAGTAATCATGAACCCTCACCGGTAAAATTATGTTCCCTCAAAAGACGTATGTGAAAAGTGGTGACACTTCTGTTAGTTTCCGAGAGAAGCGCACTCTTGAATATCACGCGAAAATGTGCCGCTTTCAGCCGCGCTGTATATCACTTCAAATAAAGCACAAAAGAAACTACCGACATGCAAAATCGAAGTATTTCAGTAATCTATAAAGGTATAAAATAATGAAACAAAACGTGTTTAAAGTTGCATCAAAACTGTGCTAAAATATTCTGCCATGTAATATAGCAATATAGCCTAAGGCATAAGCTGATAATATGATTTTTTTAAATCCTCAAATAAATGTGAGCACTGTGCATTTATCCTGAAATATAGGCGCTTATTTAGCTTTAACTTGTAAAGTAGCCTATTCAAACAACAGTGGATAATATTTAAATGCGTCAAATAAAATGTTGACTTCTGTCCTTATTATATCTTTTATTTGAGAACCAGAACCAGAAGCTGACTGAGCAGGTTAAACATTAGCTATAATGTAAGCCCCTTGCCTGGAGGTGGGGAATAACACTGAGAAATTGTCAGATTCACTCAGTATCCATGATCTAATTCACTATACTATCTCAATTACAATTAAGTACACTGTATTTATTTGTGTTGTAGTCACTAAAACAGTCCAGTATATAATAGTCAAACTCATTTTTATGTTGAAATAAAGATTTCTGTGCCACCGCAGAATGGTTGCTGGCCCCTGCCAGGCCACCCCTATAAAAGAAATCCTGGCTCCGCCACTGTGTGACAGCAATGTCTCGTAATATAAAAGTAGTGCGCAAAACAGAAAAACAGCGCAAGATAAAGTAGAACGTCAGAACAGTGACGGTGAAGGGGAATGTGATAGATATGATAGTCTATCAAAATAATTAACTCCTTTTAAACTTAACAACTTAGTTGAGCTCCCAGTAGCTGAGCTCCCAGTAGCTGAGCTCCTAGTAGTTGAGCTCCCAGTAGTTGAGCTCCCAGTAGTTGAGCTCCCAGTAGTTGAGCTCCCAGTAGTTGAGCTCCCAGTAGTTGAGCTCCCAGTAGTTGAGCTCTCAGTAGTTGAGCTCCCAGTAGTTGAGCTCCCAGTAGTTGAGCTCCCAGTAGTGGAGCTCCCAGTAGTTGAGCTCTCAGTAGTTGAGCTCCCAGTAGTGGAGCTCCCAGTAGTTGAGCTCTCAGTAGTTGAGCTCTCAGTAGTTGAGCTCCCAGTAGTTGAGCTCCCAGTAGTTGAGCTCCCAGTAGTTGAGCTCTCAGTAGTTGAGCTCCCAGTAGTTGAGCTCCCAGTAGTTGAGCTCTCAGTAGTTGAGCTCTCAGTAGTTGAGCTCCCAGTAGTTGAGCTCCCAGTAGTTGAGCTCCCAGTAGTTGAGCTCTCAGTAGTTGAGCTCCCAGTAGTTGAGCTCTCAGTAGTTGAGCTCTCAGTAGTTGAGCTCCCAGTAGTTGAGCTCCCAGTAGTTGAGCTCTCAGTAGTTGAGCTCTCAGTAGTTGAGCTCCCAGTAGTTGAGCTCTCAGTAGTTGAGCTCTCAGTAGTTGAGCTCTCAGTAGTTGAGCTCTCAGTAGTTGAGCTCTCAGTAGTTGAGCTCCCAGTAGTTGAGCTCCCAGTAGTTGAGCTCCCAGTAGTTGAGCTCCCAGTAGTTGAGCTCTCAGTAGTTGAGCTCCCAGTAGTTGAGCTCCCAGTAGTTGAGCTCCCAGTAGTTGAGCTCTCAGTAGTTGAGCTCCCAGTAGTTGAGCTCCCAGTAGTTGAGCTCTCAGTAGTTGAGCTCCCAGTAGTTGAGCTCCCAGTAGTTGAGCTCTCAGTAGTTGAGCTCCCAGTAGTTGAGCTCTCAGTAGTTGAGCTCCCAGTAGTTGAGCTCCCAGTAGTTGAGCTCCCAGTAGTTGAGCTCCCAGTAGTTGAGCTCCCAGTAGTTGAGCTCCCAGTAGTTGAGCTCTCAGTAGTTGAGCTCCCAGTAGTTGAGCTCCCAGTAGTTGAGCTCCCAGTAGTTGAGCTCTCCGCCACACTAGAGCTGTGGAATATAATCATTTTTATGTATGGCAACGTTGATACAAAAGATTCTGCATAGGCTACATGTAATTAAATATGCCTTATCGTACATGTTTCCTACGATAATCTTAAGAACATTTTAAGACACCATGAATATGAACTAAATTGTGTTTTTAACATACTATCTCTGTATTAATATATATATATATATTTAAAGCACATTTTAGTTCCTATTCATGGTGTCTTTAAGTACCTGGAAGTGCACTTTTTTCACTTATATTTGTGTATTTTATATAACAGCCCTATAGATTTGGATGTTTTTAAATACCATTTATTCCCGTAAAATTAAAGGCTTTGTGATTAAAAAGATTGAGTAAAATTGAGAATGATTCAATGACAAATGCATTTTTAACAGTCACTTGTTGCCAAGTGGGGTAAAAGGGGTGGGACCATAACTTTTAACTATTAATTATGCCGTTCCAATGGATGAAGGGCCCCTCAAGAGGTAAAAGCCCAGGGGCCCCTTATAGTCTTAATGCGGCCCTGCTTACATCAGTATTGATATATCGATACTTCATATCGATACGCCCATCCCTAACACTGGGTCATTTGCTAGCTCCTTCTCGCTAATAATATGCTATAATTACGAATTCCTACGGAGGATTACAGATCCTAGACGAGCAGTTATGGCAGCGTTTCCCTCTTAAAGCAGAAGCAGCAGCAGGTTGGTGGTTTGAGTGAGAACATTGCACGCTTTTATCAAGTCCGTCTCTAGTTTGGAGCAGCGATGTCCATTGGGTCCGTGGACAAGCCTCCCCTTACCCCCCTTCTGGCACCGGTCCTGGTTTTGTGTGTTTTTCGCTGTATTGACTGTAAACCAGTGCTGCCTCTCGGTCTTTCTGCCACTCAGTGGGGCGTAATCACAGTCGCTCCAGCTGACGGTGACGTCACGTGCATTCCCTCTATACCAGCCGGAAATCTGTGAGATTGAGATCGCGTTTATTGAATGAGTGACAGCTTTTAGTGATTATAAAGGGAGCACTCTTTGAACGCTGTCTGGGCAATATAATTATTATTTATTTTTTATTAATAGGTCTTATATTCAGAAGTTGAATAAAACTTCCATCCGTGACAAGCGGCCACATACACGCTTCAATACACTGACCCCTCCGCATATACAAGCGGGATTCACTCGAAAAATGAGATGACTGACAGTTATAAATAATCATGTCGAAATCAGGCTCATAATAATGTCAGGAAAACACGATTCCTGGCTGCGTGTCATTATCCATGGATCACTGAACCTGTGGTAAGTTGTAAGGACCACTATATCGAGCCCAACCTTTAGTTTAAACTGATAATTGTTTGCTCTCCTCTAATAGCTGCGGTCACACAGCAGCTCTTCTGCCACTCAGCCCCGGCTGAGGAGTGTTCCGGCGGGAAAGTGACGTCGATGCGTTCCCTCTAGAGTTGTGATCGCAACATCGCCAAATCATGGAGGGACTGGTCTAATGACACACTTCAGAAAGGCGGTTTGTTTTCCAGCATATAGTTATTATAGTTAGTAACAGGAGTGGCCAAATCATAGAGGGACTGGTCTAATGACACACTTCAGAAAGGCGGTTTGTTTTCCAGCATATAGTTATTATAGTTAGTAATAGGAGTGGCCAAATCATAGAGGGACTGGTCTCATGACACACTTCAGAAAGGCGGTTTGTTTTCCAGCATATAGTTATTATAGTTAGTAATAGGAGTGGCCAAATCATAGAGGGACTGGTCTAATGACACACTTCAGAAAGGCGGTTTGTTTTCCAGCATATAGTTATTATAGTTAGTAATAGGAGTGGCATAGTTCGGTTCGTATCACGGTTTAAGGGTGCGTTCACACTTGTAGTTCGGTTCGTTTGGTTAGTTTGGTCCGGACCAAAAAACAAAAACAAACATAATAGTCCTGGTCCGCTTAGCGTTCACACGGGCATTTTAACAGCGAACCTAAAGTTACCGAACCAAAGGCACAGGGAGACGCTCACAACCTGATTGGTCGGTTTATATGACGTAGGAGCTTGTTTACCGAACATGCAAAACAATGCTGTGTGCAGATTACACGCGCGGGCATTTTATGCGTGTACATATGGCATTATTTTTTACCAGAGAACTCATGAAGAGCTCATGAAATGTTCAAAACATTC
This sequence comes from Pseudorasbora parva, assembly GCF_024679245.1. Classification (NCBI taxonomy): domain Eukaryota; kingdom Metazoa; phylum Chordata; class Actinopteri; order Cypriniformes; family Gobionidae; genus Pseudorasbora; species Pseudorasbora parva. Next base: position 52,539,364 of record NC_090173.1, read on the forward strand.
AAAACAACGCTGTGTGCTGGATTAAACGCGATCATTTTATGCGTGTACATATGGCATTATTTTTTACCAGAGAACTCATGAAGAGCTCATGAAATGTTCAAAACAACGCTGTGTGCTGGATTAAACGCGATCATTTTATGCGTGTACATATGGCATTATTTTTTACCAGAGAACTCATGAAGAGCTCATGAAATGTTCAAAACAACGCTGTGTGCTGGATTAAACGCGATCATTTTATGCGTGTACATATGGCATTATTTTTTACCAGAGAACTCATGAAGAGCTCATGAAATGTTCAAAACAACGCTGTGTGCTGGATTAAACGCGATCATTTTATGCGTGTACATGTGGCATTATTTTTACCCGCTGAGAACTCATGAAGAGCTCATAAAATGTTCAAAACAGCAGCAGGATTTCCTCCGTTGTGCAGAACAGAGACGGCCGTTCTGTCGTCTGTACCTGCTAATAATGGGCAACACAGGAACTTTGATGAGAAGAGCCAGGTATGCTTTTTGTGTGTTTTTTCTAGCATTTTCGAAACATGCTCGTCAGACCAAATATTGATGCGGCTCTTCCTCGTTGCTCTACGTTTGCCCTCTAACGTTAAAGTTACTCATTTTGGATAACGTACACCGATCTTTCCGCGTCGTCAAATCAGCTGCATTATGCGTGGCATCTTGTGACATTACGTCCGGTTTTTGGTCCGTTTACATGTCTTTGGTCCGTGTTGCGTTCATATATCAATCGAACCGCACCAGAGTTCGTTTGGAAGCGGACCGAGACCCATCTTTTTAGCGGTCTCGGTCCGCTTGTTTGGTGCGCACCAGAGTTCGGATGGCAGCGTTCACATATGTTCAAATGAACCGCACTAAACGAGCAATCGCACCAGGGTTCGTTTTAATCGAACCAAACATGACAAGTGTGAACGCACCCTTAGGGTCACGTTTTCGGCTCTGTACGGTTCTTGTTGTTTTTTCTTTTAATTGTTAACACTCCAGAAATGTACTTCAGCATATGATATATAGTTCCACAATTTAGGATACAGTATTTAAAAAAAGTTATATCATGTAGAAGTTGTTTAATTCAGCGTGAGCAGCTTTCTGCCCAAGCTTCAAAGTCCTGTTTAAATGATTAAAACTAGAAGCTTATCTTTACTTTAATGTTACATTTATCATGTGAACTAGGGCTGTGCAATTCATTGAATTTCGATTTCGGCTCCCAACGATCAACAAAATAGTCTAATCGAGAAAAAACGATTATTTTGCCATGTTCTGTTTTGCAAGAACACTCGTCTTGCGTTCTGAATGAAACGCGCACATCCGCCGCTCCCGAAGCCACAAACTCTCTCAGGTCGTGACTCGTGTGCAGATCATCCGCTGGAATTTAAAAACTGGGCTCGAGTAAAGATGGCAGAAGGAGAACAGTTACAGCAGCGTTTGGTGAGCAAAAAAGGCCAAACCAACTCTGTTGTCTGGCAACAGTTTGGCTGCGAGGACTCAGACGACGAGCAGAAACATGCTACGTGCAAGATTTGCTACATAGTGGCTGCAACGCAAGGGAACACCCCGAATTAGTTTAACCACTTAAACATTAAACACAGAGTGACCTATCACAATCTAATAAAGAAACAAAAACATCAATCCACAACCCTCTCAACATCCTCCGTAACCCAGGCATCATAACAGACACACTCTACAACGCAACTCCCTATCCGGTGAAATCGGAAAGACACAAAAAAATAAATGATTCCGTTCCGAAGTTTCTTCTGCTCATCAAGCCTGCATTTATTTGATCAAAAATACAGACAACAAAAGTCATTGGGATATATTATTACACATTTAAATCATTGGTTTTCAGTTGATTCTACTTTTTCAAATGATCATTTATTTCTGTGATGTAAAGCTGAATTTTCAGGATGGTTCCTCCAGTCTTCAGTGATCATGTGACATCCAGTCTCTCACATGATCCTTCAGAAATCATTCAAATATTCTCATTTATTATGAGTGTTGGAAACAGTTCTGCTGCCGAAAATATTTGATGAAGAAAAGGTTCAAAACAACTGCATTTATTCAAAATAATAAAACAATATTTTCTAATAATAGGCTATACATTTCCTTTACTATCACTTTTGATCAGTTTAACACATGGATGCTTGCTGAATAAAAGTATTGATTTATTTAAAAAACGAAAGAAAAAAAATACTGAGCCCAAATTACTGACCAGTAGTGAATATTATGGAGCCAGATCAGCCTCAATAATAATACATTTACAAAACAAAATTCATAAATGCATAGCACAATTCACATTTGTAAAATCGGATTCGTAAATTCAAAACACGATTCATAAATGCACAAGTTAAAAGCATAAATATTTCCCCAAATGCTCACACAAATGCATCTTACCTAAATAAATGTAAAATCTTTACACAAATATGTATATATCAAGTTCTTGAATGCATTTCCATCACACATTTATGAAAGATGTTGCATGCATTTATGGATCGTTGAATCTGCATTTGCGAATCGTCACACGTGCATGGACTGCAATGCATTTGTGTGTGGGATTTTTGAGACCTTCCTGGCAGGTTAGGATTCGTAAATATCTTTTTTTGGAGGACGTTCTGTTTAGCCAATCGTGGCGAGCTTTTAATCCACCAATCAAAACGCTCCTTACTGATCAGACTCAAGAAGCTCAGTCCTGCCCTTGTTCTGTGCATTCTTTCATGATCGGTTGTTTCACGACCTTTATGTAAAGACATTTTAATGGGTACTCTTTTTTTTTAGCACCTATTGCAATTTCTACAAAATTATGATTTATATTGTTTGCACAAAATACAGCTACCCGGTTAGCCTGCTGTCTTATTCACCAAAGTTGCATACCGTTTATTCATGTTATCTTTGAAAAATGACTTCAATATAAAACAATATTATAACTGTATAGTAAGAGAAATAGATTAAGTGGTCTTTTTAGATCTCTTTATAGTTTATCATAGGCAAGTCACAGGTTACAATATTTCTGTAAATCTGAATATTCAGCTTATTACTAGCACTTTTTACATTTCACCTTACCTTTAGGGCTGGCCTCTGGCTGTTGCTCATTTTATTAAGCTACATTAACATATGTAGTCCTAATCATTTATACTTTACACAAATGTAGTCACTCATTGTATTTATTCACAAAATATAAAAAGCAATATGACAGATTTCACAAAAAAAGAATCATCCTTGGGTTATTCCTAATCTAAACCTGTATGACCTAATTTTCTCTGCTGAACACAAAGGGAGGTGTTAATGTTAACCTCATATAGAAATATTAAGCATAATAATCTTCCTTATTCACCATTTACTTTACATTCACCATTTACTTTTTTGAACCAAAGAAAAGTGAATGGTGAATAAGTAAAAATTATATACCGATAAATAAAAATACACCAAAATAGTACAAATAAAGTACAGCACATGCAAATGATGCAATGATTGGCAAATTTAAATATAATAACATTAACCAATAGAAAAATACAAAACAATTTCAGTGCACAGTTGTTATAAGATACAACAGAAAAAAAATGCATTTCATCATTAAAATGTACATTCTCATTTGAAATAGTTACAATCATTAATTAGTTAATAATTAGTTTGCTGCAATTATTATAATAATTAAATTGCAATCTAAATATGTAATGTAAATGTAAAATGTATAATGGCTGTTATTGTTGAATCAATAATATTTGTTGTTTTAATGTGCCTGTGTTTTAGCTGTTTTTCATCACTTTTATAGCAGGTTACATTGTTATGCCAGTAGGTGGCAGCAAGGGCTCTTCTAATGAGTGAGTAGGTTAGTAAACCATTCCATTCAATGCTGATCCATACAGAGCACCGCACACGACGTGCAAGACAAAAAAGTAAATTGTGCCTATGATTTACTTATTTGTTCCCTCGATTAATACATTTAGCCTACTATTTTCCCTGCACGTCATGCTCTGTAGATTCATTCTGTTGTAGTAGATAATTCTGTGACCCTAGTTATAAGGTTAGGATTAGGAATAGGTTTAGTAGTAGGTTGGATTTGCTCAATATAGCGCCAACTAGGGTCACATGATTTGGTCGGGCACAGATTTTGGAAAACACCGGAAATCTGGTGCTTCATTTCATAGAGATCATTGTATTGACTAACGTTGACTTCTGTCATCTGAAAACCCCTTTAACCACTGAAAGAATACTATGACAAAGATATAGATATACAAGCAAATGTGGGGGGAAAATTATGTTTCACTGGTGCACTAAATAGATGTATTATAGCAAACAAAGTTTAGTCATGTTCCCGAGTAATATCTGCATGCACCTAATTCTGCAGAGGACATATAATACACCATTAGACAGCAATAAATATGAGAGAGAAGTCTGGTCTGGAAGGTGGATCTGGAACCGACATCTGTCCAGGTTGTCACAACATCTCTTGTTAATCTGTCTTCACAAACTGCCCTGAAATACAATTCAAACATCAACAAGAATTGTTATAAATATAACGTGAGATTTGTACATTCACAATGCTCATTTGGCCTCTGTGGTGAAGTGTGCAGAAAAAAAGAAACAGTGGAACATAAACAATTTGTTACAGAGCCAACAATATGTGGTATACAATGTCAGGTTTATTAGAAATAAATAAACTAGAGCATAGGTGAAAATGCAGGGGAAAAAATAATATACAGGATATACAATATAATATCTTAAGATACCAGAATTTACGTTTAGGTTTTACAGATGCATGGTGATATACATTGTCAATACTGGTTCACTATGAAAGATCAAAACGTGTCTGAAATCATTTCAGCCCATTTTCACGCTTTGTGTGAGTGACGTCACCGATTAACAGTGAAAACTTTTAGGTTAAATAATTAGATTAACATTACTTCCATTCATGACACATTGCCAGCAAAGCTATCCAAACCTCTTATCTACAGATAATATGTGATTAAGAGCCCAAACTTCCTAATAGCGCAAGGCTAACGTTAGCCTAACATTACCTCTTATATTTAATGTTAACTTAATGGTTGAGACTCTAACAGATTTTTTCCGAAGACACTAAACCATTTCTCTAAAGTAAATATTTAACAGAAGCTTGCAAGAAAGTGTCAGGAACAGGTGTGTGTATTATCTGTGTAATTTTAGGGACTAAACTTACCTGAAGTGAAAACAACAGTGACAACTGCTTGTCAGATGAGCTGCCGCCCCATTTCCATGGTGATCGCAGGCTAACCGGGTAGCTGTATTTTGTGCGAACAATATATATCATAATTTTGTAGAAATTGCAATAGGTGCTAAAAAAAAAGAGTACCCATTAAAATGTCTTTACATAAAGGTCGTGAAACAACCGATCATGAAAGAATGCACAGAACAAGGGCAGGACTGAGCTTCTTGAGTCTGATCAGTAAGGAGCGTTTTGATTGGTGGATTAAAAGCTCGCCACGATTGGCTAAACAGAACGTCCTCCAAAAAAAGATATTTACGAATCCTAACCTGCCAGGAAGGTCTCAAAAATCCCACACACAAATGCATTGCAGTCCATGCACGTGTGACGATTCGCAAATGCAGATTCAACGATCCATAAATGCATGCAACATCTTTCATAAATGTGTGATGGAAATGCATTCAAAAACTTGATATATACATATTTGTGTAAAGATTTTACATTTATTTAGGTAAGATGCATTTGTGTGAGCATTTGGGGAAATATTTATGCTTTTAACTTGTGCATTTATGAATCGTGTTTTGAATTTACGAATCCGATTTTACAAATGTGAATTGTGCTATGCATTTATGAATTTTGTTTTGTAAATGTATTATTATTGAGGCTGATCTGGCTCCATAAATATTGTTGTTACAAAAGATTTCTCACACTGTAAAAAAATACCCATCAAATTTACGGTAAAAAACCGGCAGCTCTGGTTGCCAGAACTTCACCGTAAAAAATACGGCAGTAACGTTTTAGGTTTTACGGGACAACAGCATATAATTTAAAGGTTTATAATGTGGTAATTACGGTTAAAAATTGTTTATTTTACAGTTAAAAACCCTATAATTTGAAAGTTTATACTGAAATAATTATGTGTACATAGTACACTATAAAATAATAATGGTAAAAAAAAATGTATTGAACTGAAATATTAAATTACCGACTTATTGAAATGCTAATATCTGTTATTTTCCTTTTATATAATTTGACAATCACCAATTATAGTGGTGATGAGAATCACATGATGAATCAAAGCTCATCACACGCAGCTTTTGGAGGGACAATATTAACATATAGAAGGTGCACACACAAACACTAAACACCAAACACCATCATGGTAACACACATGATGTTTTAAAAATGCAATAAACATTAATTTAACAACATTAGATGTAACATAAAACCTTAATGTACATAAGTGATTAGAAAAAACTAAGAAGAAACATTGTTAATTCAATGAAAATGCATCAAATGTGAAGTGCCATGTGGGGAATTCTGGGAATGTCAATTTACATTTTTTCACTGTAAATTACACAATGCCCTATTCTTTTTCACTTCGTAAAACTGTACATTTAACGGTATTTTACTGTAAAATAAAATAAAATGTATAAATCTTTAAATTATATAGTTTTGAACTGTAAAATAAATGTTTTTTAACCGTAATTATTACATTATAAAACTTTAAATTATATGCTGCTGTCCTGTAAAACCTTAAACGTTACTGCCGTATTTTTTACGGTAAAGTTCTGGCAACCACAGCTGCCGGTTTTTTACCGTTAATTTTATGGGGATCTGTAAAAAGTGTACACTGTAAAAAAACTACAAAAAAATGTTATTTTTACAGGAAAATGCTGGCAGCTGTGGTTACCAGAGAATTATGAAACTATGCGCACAATGAAATTCAAAATTAGGCGGACAAGTACAAGTCTGTGGTTAGAGGAGGCACAGTTTTTATTTATTTATTTTTTTTATTAAAAATAAATAGAAAACCAGTAAGTATTACATTAAAATGTAAAGCATAAGATTTATGTATGTAAACTGCATATGCATTTCCAATGCATTTGGATTATTTTTACATAGACAAATTAATAAACTGAAGGTGATTGATATATGCCAGTTATACGTAAATGAAACAGTTAGGAATTATGTAAAAGTACACAGAAAAACGCCCATGTTAAATAAACACTTCCTAGTGTTGATGTGTGTGCTCACTAATGAGTTAAAGTACCATTGAAGCAGTGTTGAAGTTAATGAGATAATTAAGAGATGATTGAACATTAATGATGAACACCTGATGATAACAATCAGAATCACTGAAGGAAAGAGAAACACAAGAACTACAACTGACTTCAGCCACAGCTTTAGATGAAATCAACTGAAGATAAAAGTAGACATCAAATCTCTGAAGATCTCAGCAGAGGATTAAACAACTCCACAAACAGCATTACCAGCTTCATGCATTACTAACCAAACTGACTTTATTGTTGTAATTTCTGTTTTAATTAAAATAATAGTTTTTTTATGAAGTCACCATGATGGTGAGCTATGTTTGCTTTAGTTGGGCTTTTGACCCTTGACTCTCCAACATTAGTTTTCTGGCTGCTTAACCTGTGTTTATAAAGCACTTTGGTTATGGCATGGAAAGCCAAAAACCATGGTCAGGTGATTTGGCTCTTTATTGATGATTATATAATCATCATGTAGTGGCTGAATCACTAAACTCATTCAGATTCCAATGCTCTGGGTATAGAGGTAATGTGTTAATTGTGTAGTATGTGTAAAAAAGCCATGTGGTTTATTTTGTAAACTCATGCCCTGTTGTGACAATCAAACAATTTGCAGGACCAAAAAAAAGGTTTAATCTATGGCATTATTTAGACAAACACAGACATCAAGAATCAGTGTGTGCATCTCTACAATGGTGAAAAAAAAAAAAATCACAATTCAGATGCATAATTTATTCATGCTGCAATGCATGCTGGGACCCATTGGAGAGTTTTGATTGGTGGTACCCAGCATTCACTGCAGCATGAAGCTTTTCATTGATTGTCACCATTTTTGAGATTCATACACTGATTCTTGATATCTGTTTGTGTCTAATAATTGCCATAGATTCAACCTTTTGTGCACTATTTTTTTTTACATTCTGCATATTAGATTGTCACAACAGCGCTCATGCTATAGAACCAACTGGCCACTATTATGATAAAACAAAATTAATAACACATAAACAGAGTCTTAGACTCTGAACAAGACCAGTGATCACTACATGATGATTATATAATCATGAACTAAGAGAGATATCATCTGACCATGTTTCTGCTTGGCTTTCCATGCTGTAACTAAAGTGCTTTATAAACACAGTTAAAGCAGCCAGAAAACTAATGATGGAGAGTCAGGGGTTTAGAGCCCAACTAAAGCAAACACTGCTCACCATCATGGTGAGTTCAAAAAAACCTATTATATTCAATAAAACATCAACATCCACAGAAATAAAGTCAGTCTGGTTAGTAATGTGTGAAGCTGGTAATGCTGTTTGTGGAGTTGTTTAATCCTCTGCTGAGATCTTCAGAGAGTTAATGTCTTCTTTTATCTTCAGTTGATTTCATCTAAAGCTGTGGCTGAAGTCAGATGTAGTTCTTGTGTTTCTCTTTCCTTCACTGATTCTGCTCATTATCATCAGGTGTTCATCATTAATGCTCAATCATCTCTTAATTATCTCATTAACTTCAACACTGCTTCAATGGTACTTTAACTGATTAGTGAGCACACACATGAACACTAGGAAGTGTTCATTTAAGGTCTGCGATTTTTCTGTGTACTATTACATAAATCTTAACTGTTTAATTTACGTGTAACTGGGATTTATCCGTCACATTTAGTTTATTAATATAATTAAATAAATCTTACCTGTTTCATTTATAAATGATTTACAAATAAGATTTCTCTTACTGATTCTTAGATAGTGATTCTTAGTAAGTTGATTAATTTGTTTGTTAAACTTACATAATCCAAATGCATGGAACATTTATATGCAATTCAAATACATGTTTAGACATTTTTTAAGTGCATAAACGTGTAAAGTGACTTACATTTTTAAGAACAACTGACAAAAAATTTAATTGTCACAATATTTGCATGTCAAATTAACAAAATAGTTTTTACAGTATTTTCTCAAAAAACTTACAGGTTTTTAATACCAATATTTGTAGTTTTATCAAATAAATTTTATTAATCACATGTTGTAAATATAACAAAATATTCTGTTTAATAGTTTACAAAAGTTCACTGTGATTCAAACAAAAAAATATATGCTTTTGGGTTTTCTATACTTTTCTGTTGGGATTTTACATTGTTTTTCTGTAAATTTCACGGGCATAAGGTTAGATCTATTGCAGTTATTCACCGTATATAGTAAGGAAACTTTGTGTTAACCAAATAACAGTTTTTAACTGTAGCATTTTTACAACCTTTGACCGTTAAAATCACGATCATTTTTTACAGTGTAAGAACCGCACCATCTGACGTCGCTCCTTGAGGCTCAGGTGTTTGTCTCGGTCTAAAGATGATATTACTGAAGATCCTCCAGATTTTCGGAGTATTTCTCGTATATCCTGTGAAAAGCAGACTGCATGAACTAAAACATTCCATTCAATTCATTCATTCTTAAAAATTCTTGGCTAAAATTGAAGTTAAATTGCATCTAAAGACATGCTATTCCAAAGGTTGTTTTGCTTGTTGTTCTCATCTGGCAGCTTTCCACTATTGTCTGAGTTGGGGTTGGTGGATTGTTCCTTATAGGTGACTGACTGTGACATGACTGCTGGTTAACAGGGCTATGGCCCAGAGACTGTTTTAAAAAACAAATAGAGGTAAATATCAGACTGGATCAGCAATCACCCTCAATGAAAACTACCTGTACCTGTATTGAAGATTCTATGGAGATTCTATCAGCTATGCAGAATTGGTCTCTTTCGAAACCCTTTCTAATTCTCATGTGTATTTTTTTCTACCCTACCCATTGTGTCTAAGGTGTGAGAACTATGTACTAAGGAGTATATTCACAAGCACATTCTGTGCTACTTAAATCTGTATGAAAGGAAACCTAAAAACCTAACTTATCTAACTCAATAGATAAGTTTTGTAAAAAAATAATCCCATCATTTATAGTGCATGGAAGACTTAAAAACAGCGATACCGTAGTGGAATATAGTAATGGTCATTATCACAGTCAAATGACTCGACTGCATGTAATGGGTGAAAATCATACTGTACAGTTCACTGACACTGACTGCTTCCAAAACAGACTGAAACAAACTGTTGTCCATCTCTGAACTATTAGTTTCACTTTGTCATCAAGAGTGACAATTTTCTTGATACAACCAAACTGAGGATCTCCATCTGTACACTGTAAAAAAATGCTGTAAAAAAACGGCCACATTTTGACAGTAAAATGCTGTTTTCCATTAAAACAGTAATATACTGTAGAAAACAATGCATTCTGGGTAATATTTGTCATGTTCGAGAAAATAGCCAACAGTAATATACTGTGAATTAACACGCTTAAAGTCGACACTCAGAGGCTGTGTTCAAAATCACTCCCTATCCCCTTATTCACTATTCCCTACACTAGTTCACTGATATAGACCACTCGACAGAGAGAGAGGAAAGAAGAGAGTGAATTCAGACACTGATGAACACCTGCTGTTATCACTGAAGGAAAGAGAAACATGATTTCATCAACTGAAGATAAAAGAAGACATTAAATCTGTGAAGATCTCATCCGAGGATTAAACAACTCCACAAACAGCATTACCAGCTTCACACATTACTAACCAGACTGACTTTATTTCTGTCAGACGTCTACAGAAGCTCTTATTGGGAAATATCAGATGATGTTTGATTGTTTCTTCTGACGTTACCATTATGGTGATCAGTGTTTGCTTTAGTTGGGCTCTTGAACATTGACACAATAACATTAGTTTTTCTCTCGCTGCTGTAACGGTGTGTTTTCAATACATGTGTTATAGCAAGCAAAGCTGAGAAAAAACCATGAGTTGGTTATGTTGACTATTTAATAATAGTTTAATTCACTAATAATTTACTAGTCCTATCTATAAACATGTAGTTGACGCTTAATTTTTTGCAAAACTTGAACCCTACAATTTTATAACATCGTTGCAACAACCAGATAATTTGAAGAGCATGGGAACAGCTTGTGGTCAAAACATCTGAATCAATCTGACTCACACAGACATCAAGAATCGACGTATGAATCTCAGCCGTGGTGACACTCAAAACTCCCAGCATGCATTGCGGCACGAATAAATTATGCTGCTGAATAGCCTGGTTATTTTCTTTAATTCTTATTATTTGCCTTTATTTTTGCTGCTGTTGTTGTGTTGACTTTGAGTAGTGTTTTGTGATGTTCAGAGTTGATCTGTTCGGTTTTTTTATTGATTGTCACCATTGTTGAGATTCATACGCTGATTCTTCATCTCTATGCGAGTCTAAATGACAGCAGAGAGCAAACTAATTTTTGAACTCATGAATTTATAAATTATAACTAATTCCTAATCAGTGCTTGATAATTTCAGAAGGGTCCCAGTTTAATAACATAAATTAAGAATAAATGTGTGTGTTTTTAAAAGAATGGGTTTGTTTGTGGATGAAACACTGGACAAGATTAACAAGCTAAACATCCTATTACAATCATAGCAAAACACAGTCAATAACTTCTGACCTTATTTTTTTTCTTGGCTTTTTTGCTACAATAAATGAGTTTAAGAAACACACAGCTATAGCAGACAAAGAAAGATTATCATTACAAAGTCAAGGGCCAAGAGCCCAACTGAAGCAAACACTGATCACGATAATGGTGACCAAATATTTTCTATTAAACATCAACACCTAAAGATCTGATAATTCCCAATAAGAGCTTCTGTAGACGTCTGACAGAAATAAAGTCAGTCTGGTTAGTAATGTGTGAAGCTGGTAATGCTGTTTGTGGAGTTGTTTAATCCTCTGCTGAGATCTTCAGAGATTTAATGTCTTCTTTTATCTTCTGTTGATTTCATCTAAAGCTGTGGCTGAAGTCAGTTGTAGTTCTTGTGTTTCTCTGTCCTTCAGTGATTCTTGTTAACAGGTGTTCTCAGTTATCACTTAATTCATCTCTTAATTATCTCATGAACTTCATCAATGCTTCAACTACTCTAACACTCTGTAGTGTGTACACTCTTCAGTGTTCATTTAAAACTGAAGATTTTGCTGTGGGGTTAAAAGGGTTAAATGGGTTAGATGAAAAAACCCACAGTGGGAACCGTAAATTAACAGTAAGAAACTGTAAATTAATTTACGGAAAAGTTCTGTAAAAAAACAGCACTTTACTGGCAACCAGAGCTGCCAGTAGATTACCGTTAAATCAAGGAAAAACAGTAATATACTGTAAAACGTAACAGTCAGATTTACCAGATGAATCAAGATATTTTCACTGAAATATTAGTGAAAGTTAATAGAAAAAAGTTGTGCAAAGTCAGTAACTGATAAGGAGAGTAAATATTAAAATGACCTGTGTTTATGTGTTGTTGCACATGATGATATAGAAGAGATCTTTTAGTTGAATTCATTAGTTTTGTGGGTTACCGTTGTGCTGAAGAGTAGAGCCTGTGCTTCAGTCCAGGATGAGCAGAGAAACATTGATGATATGCTGCCTGATGCTTTATTTAACGGCAGTGACTGTGTTTGCTGATGCAGTTATGAGCCGTTTGTTGAGTAATTTATCACATACGTGTGTGCTATTGCTCACAATGAACCGCAAAAAGTGAAGTTAAAGTCATGTTTCTAAATTATTTCACTACTACACCTTACACATGTGAAATGACTCAAATGAAGTTTTACGATACAAACACCTATAAATACTAGTTTTAAAATGAGAACTGTTTGAAGCGGTCAGTTTTCCAAATTAAAAGTTACCTTTCATGGTATTATTACGGTAAAATACTGTAAAAAATGAGAGCTGTATATAAACAGTAGAGGGCTGTAAATTAACAGTACATTGCTGGCAACCACAGCTGCCAGTAGATTACCGTTATTTTACGGCACAATTTTTTACAGTGTAGTGCAGGACATGAAAACAGTCATCCCTGGCCTATATACTGTGCCATTAACCTTGATCCATAAGGGGATATAAACCTCACTGGAAAGGGGAAAATCTTCCAAGCTACCAGTAATATCCTGAACACCCTCGACTGACTGAAGAACAGACTTTTGACCTGAACCAACCTACTACTACTACACCTCTCCTTAAACAAACTGGGAGACCGCCTGACTATCATCAAATTGCACGCAAAAACTGGGTTTTATGGCGATCGGGTTTTAAATGTGTTAAAATGTGACTACCACAGTGTGCCTCAAACAACAGCAAACAAAACTCTTTCAGACTGTAAACCACGCGAGCATATTGTGGAACCCGAAAACAAAACCAAAAGGCATCTTTGGGGGTCATTTAAATATACGTAGCGTCATTTCAAAGACTGAGCAACTTGAACATTTATTAATAGACTCAAACCTCGATTACTTGTGTCTCACAGAAACATGGCTAACTCCTACAACTCCTTTATCTGTATTTAATGTCCCAGGTTATAAGATATACAGATGAGACAGGTGTAAAGGAAAAGGTGGGGGAGTTTTGATTTATGTTAAAGAGAACATTCAAAGCAAACAAATTGATATTTATGAAAATTCGTTGGAGTGTGTTGGGGTTAATATTACTCTATCCCCTGAAATGTCATTTGTTGTTTTTTCAGTCTATCGACCTCCATCTGCTACAAGTGTTTTTTTTGAAAATGTATCAGATATCCTTAAACAACACAAAGGCAAAGAAGTTATACTTATGGGTGATTTCAATTTAAATTGGCTTGACAAAGCACGTAGGAAAAAGCTCAAGGATATTGCCAAAACACATCAGATGATACAAATGATAAATAAACCCACAAGAATAACAAAATCTTCTCAAACCTTACTGGATCTAATTTTTACAAATAAACCAGATAGAATAACTAAAACTTACAACTTGATTACTGGTTTGTCAGATCATAATTTTACTTTAGTTGCTAGAAAGTTAATTTGATCACGGTATAGGAATCAAATTTCACAAAAAAATAACCCCAATATATCTTTTATTCCAAAGAAAGATCTAGTATTTATTGAAAATGAAATAAAACAAACAAATTGGAATGACACTATAGAGAATAAATCCTGTGAACAAGCATGCAATGATCTAATGTTAGCTTTTAAAGATATTTTAATAAAATATACAAAAACAATGGTCAGGAAACCTAATGCAAAACAAAATCTGCCTTGGTTCAATAGCAATCTTAGGGACTTAATGAAAAAAAGAGATGCCTCCCTAAAAATTTTTATAAAATCTGGATTGACTACTGATCATCTAATATATAAAGGCCTGAGGAATTAAGTCATAACACAACTTAGAAAGGCAAAAGCAGATTTCTTTCTTGAAATTATTAGAGACGCCATAGGGAACAGTAAAATATTATGGAAAAGCATTGATAATATGACAGCATACAGCTTAAAATAAATGAAAATATTCAAGATGATAGTTTAGCTATTGCTACAAATTTTAATAATTATTTTTTAGATTCTGTCAAAACATTGATTCAAAAATTTCTACAGGTTTACCCTCAGCATCTCTTAGTTTGTGATGATTCTGCCTTTCGTTTAACACCAACTGACGATATAATGGTTGGAAAGGTCCTCTCAACCCTGTCAAATAGCAAAGCAAAAGACATATATGGTCTTGATACTGTCTTTTTGAAAAATCATAAAGAATCAATCACTTCAGCTTTAACTAAAATAATAAACATATCTATCAATGAGAGTATCTTTCCCAGTGCCCTGAAAATTGCTATAGTAACCCCTGTGCATAAATCTGGTGACAAACTGGAAGTTAGTAACTATCGACCTATTAGCATCCTGCCAGCCATTTCAAAGGTTATTGAAAAGGTTGTAGCAGAACAACTAATTGCTCACCTTGATTCCGGGGCTTTTTTACATCCTATGCAGTTTGGCTTTAGGAAAAAACATTCAACAGAAACAGCATGCTGCTACTTCCTTGAAGAAATTAAAACTAACCTAGATCAGGGAGGAGTGGTGGGTGCAGTTTTTCTGGATTTGAGTAAGGCTTTTGAAACAGTTAATAATGATATACTATTAAACAAACTGTCAAATTATGACCTTTCTATAGACACACAACATTGGATCAAATCTTTCTTAACTGGCCGACAGCAGTGTGTGCGGGTGAATAATACTCTATCCCCATTTAAAGCATGCACCCTGGGAGTGCCACAGGGATCAATTTTAGGGCCGCTGCTTTTTAGCATATATATTAACGACCTTCCGTCTGTATGTAAAAATGTCGATTTGATAATGTATGCTGATGATGCTGTGTTATATACTCATGGGAAAACTGCTACTGAAGTTGCAATGAAATTAACTAAGGAAACGCAAATGGTTGTTAATTGGTTACAAAACTCTTGCTTGACTTTAAATGTTGAAAAGACAGTAACTATGTACTTTACAAACAGGAGTAAACTTAAAGATTGTCCTGACATTTTAGTAAATGGGCAAAAAATTAAAAAGGTGAATGAATTCAAATATTTAGGGGTTACCCTTGATCAGGGGCGTGGGACTGGGGGGATAAAGGGTACTGAGTAACCAGGGCCCAAGGCAGGGAAGTCCGTTTTCTATACATACACATACATGGTACGGGGGCCCAGCAAGATGGTTTGTACCCAGGGCCCAAAATTTGGTGCTACGCCCCTGCCCTTGATAATGCTCTTAGTTTTAAAAATCATGTTAAAAAATTGAGTAATACACTGAAATTTAATCTCAGAAACTACAGACACATAAGAAACTCTCTTACTGTTGATGCATCACATATATATTTAAATGCAATGATTCTCCCACATCTTTTTTATTGCATGACAAGTTGGTCTCAAGCATGTAAAACAGCCATAAAACCACTCGAATCATTATATAAAAGTGCTCTTAAAATTCATGATAAAAAAACACGTCAGTTTCATCATATACTCACCAAATATAGTTTTTTGAATTTTGAAAATGTAATAATGCACACAAATGTATGTTTGTTGTTTAAAATCCTTTATAATTCAACTGCTCCTCCTTTGAAAAAAATGATCAAACTTAACTCAGAGAAAAAAATAAGAGTTACCCAATCAGTTACTAGAGGTGAATGTAGTGTTCCTAAATGCAGGACTTCTTTTGCCAAATCGTCATTTTCTTTTGTTGCCATAAAGCAATGGAATGTACTTCCAACAGAGCTAATTCATTGTACGGATTTTAAAACATTTTCATGTCTCACAAGAAATTGGATGTTGTCACAGCAAATTTGTAGACATTTGTGAGTGAGTGTGTGTGATGGGGGGGGGGCATGTTATTTTGGAAAGGGTGGTGGGAGGGGGTACATTGTTTTAAATGATGTTGAAATGTGTATTTAAAACTCTGTAATTGACATTTTGCACCACTATTTTAGTAACTGTTAATTTATTGTATGTTTCTATTTCTACCTGCCCAGGGACTACGGGTGGAAAATAGCAATTTGCTAAATCCCGGTGCAATGCATCTCTCCTTGTTATAAACAAGGCTAATGTTTTTATTGTGCACTGTCCCTGTCTCAAATAAAAGTAATAATAATAATAATAATCTCAGTTTGGTTCTTGAACAACCTGCCTGTCAACAGCTGAAAACACAGCATCATTTGATGCCTGTATGCCATGGTCTTTGTAACATTCTTAAAATTACAAGTGACATGGTTTAGTCTTTTAAAAAAGCTATGCTTCACCTCAAATCTCATGGTCCAGAAGTTGACAAGTGGCCCTATCTTTCTAAAAGCAGATGGATAGTGAGCCATGAAATGGTGTTTCGGTCTTAAATGCAAGTGAGGGAACAACAGCCAGTAATAAAATGTTCAAACTAACTCTTTATTAAACGTCACTGGACTAATCACAAGTTAACAATACTTTCAGTGTTCATCCAAACACAGGAAGTAATACACACCTACAGTCACATGTAACTGTAAAAAAATACTGTAAAAAAACGGCCACATTTTGACAGTAAAATGCTGTTTTCCATTAAAACAGTAATATACTGTAGAAAACAATGCATTCTGGGTAATATTTGTCATTTTCGAGAAAATAGCCAACAGTAATATACTGTGAATTAACACGCTTAAAGTCGACACTCAGAGGCTGTGTTCAAAATCACTCCCTATCCCCTTATTCTCTATTCCCTACACTAGTTCACTGATATAGACCACTCGACAGAGAGAGAGGAAAGAAGAGAGTGAATTCAGACACTGATGAACACCTGCTGTTATCACTGAAGGAAAGAGAAACATGATTTCATCAACTGAAGATAAAAGAAGACATTAAATCTCTGAAGATCTCATCAGAGGATTAAACAACTCCACAAACAGCATTACTAGCTTCACACATTACTAACCAGACTGACTTTATTTCTGTCAGACGTCTACAGAAGCTCTTATTGAGAATTATCAGATGATGTTTGATTGTTTCTTCTGACGTTACCATTATGGTGATCAGTGTTTGCTTTAGTTGGGCTCTTGAACATTGCTACATAAATTATGCTACTGAATAGCCTGGTTATTTTCTTTAATTCTTATTATTTGCCTTTATTTTTGCTGCTGTTGTTGTGTTGACTTTAAGTAGAGTTTTGTGATGTTCAGAGTTGATCTGTTCATTTTTTTATTGATTGTCACCATTGTTGAGATTCATACGCTGATTCTTCATCTCTATGTGAGTCTATATGTCAGCAGAGAGCAAACAATTTGTTAAAATCATGACTTTATAAATCATTCACAACTAATTCCTAATCAGTGGTTGATAATTTCAGAAAGGTCCCAGTTTAATAACATAAAATAAGAGTTATGTGTTTTTAAAAGAATGGGTTTGTTTAGGGAAAAACACTGGACAAGATTAACAAACTAAGCATCCTATTACAATTATAGCAAAACAGTCAAACATTTCTGACCATTTTTTTTCTTGCCTTTTTTGCTACAATAAATGTGTTTAAGAAACACACAGTTATAGCAGACAAAGAAAAACTATCATTACAGAGTCAAGGGCCAAGAGCCCAACTGAAGCAAACACTGATCACGATAAGGGTGACCAAATATTTTCAATTAAACATCAACACCTAAAGATCTGATAATTCTCAATAAGAGCTTCTGTAGTCGTCTGACTGAAATAAAGTCAGTCTGGTTAGTAATGTGTGAAGCTGGTAATGCTGTTTGTGGAGTTGTTTAATCCTCTGCTGAGATCTTCAGAGATTTAATGTCTTCTTTTATCTTCAGTTGATTTCATCTAAAGCTGTGGCTGAAGTCAGTTGTAGTTCTTGTGTTTCTCTGTCCTTCAGTGATTCTTGTTAACAGGTGTTCTCAGTTATCACTTAATTAATCTCTTAATTATCTCATTAACTTCATCAATGCTTCAATTACTCTAACACTCTGTAGTGTGTACACACTTCAGTGTTCATTTAAAACTGAAGATTTTGCTGTGGGGTTAGAAGGGTTAAAGGGGTTAGATGAAAAAACCCACAGTGGGAACCGTAAATTAACAGTAAGAAACTGTAAATTAATTTACGGAAAAGTACTGTAAAAAAACGGCACTTGACTGGAACCAGAGCTGCCAGTAGATTACCGTTAAATCAAGGAAAAACAGTAATATACTGTAAAACGTAACAGTCAGATTTACCAGATGCATCAAGATATTTTCACTGAAATATTAGTGCAAGTTAATAGAAAAAAGTTGTGCAAAGTCAGTAACTGATAAGGAGAGTAAATATTAAAATGACCTGTGTTTATGTGTTGTTGCACAAGATGATATAGAAGAGATCTTTCAGTTGAATCCATTAGTTTTGTGGGTTACCGTTGTGCTGAAGAGTAGAGCCTGTGCTTCAGTCCAGGATGAGCAGAGAAACATTGATGATATGCTGCCTGATGCTTTATTTAACGGCAGTGACTGTGTTTGCTGATGCAGTTATGAGCTGTTTGTTGAGTAATTTATCACATACGTGTGTGCTATTGCTCACAACGAACCGCAAAAATTGAAGTTAAAGTCATGTTTCTAAATCATTTTACTACTACACCTTACAAGTGTGTAAGTGCCAATTATAGTGGTGATGAGAATCACATGATGAATCAAAGCTCATCACACGCAGCTTTTAGAGGGACAATATTAACATATAGAAGGTGCACACACAAACACTAAACACCAAACACCATCATGGTAACACACATGATGTTTTAAAAATGCAATAAACATTAATTTAACAACATTAGATGTAACATAAAACCTTAATGTACATAAGTGATTAGAAAAAACTAAGAAGAAACATAGTTAATTCAATGAAAATGCATCAAATGCGAAGTGTCACGTGGGGAATTCTGGGAATGTCAATTTACGTTTTTTCACTGTTAATTACACAATGACCTGTCCTTTTCACTTCGAAAAATTGTAAATTTAACGGTATTTTACTGTAAAATAAAATAAAATGTATAAACCTTTAAATTATACTGTTTTGAACTGTAAAATAAATGTTTTTTAACCGTAATTATTACATTATAAACCTTTAAATTATATGCTGCTGTCCCGTAAAACCTTAAACGTTACTGCCGTATTTTTTACGGTAAAGTTCTGGCAACCACAGCTGCCGGTTTTTTACCGTTAATTTTATGGGGATCTGTAAAAAGTGTACACTGTAAAAAAAACTACAAAAAACTGTTATTTTTACAGGAAAATGCTGGCAGCTGTGGTTACCAGAGAATTATGAAACTATGCGCACTATGAAATTCAAAATTAAGTCTGTGGTTAGAGGAGGCACAGTTTTTTTTTCATTTTTATTAAAAATAAATAGAAAACCAGTAAGTATTACATTAAAATGTAAAGCATAAGATGTATGTATGTAAACTGCATATACATTTTCAATGCATTTGGATTATTTTTACATAGACAAATTAATAAACTAAAGATGATTGATATATGCCAGTTATACGTAAATGAAACAGTTAGGAATTATGTAAAAGTACACAGAAAAACACCCATGTTAAATTAACACTTCCTAGTGTTCATGTGTATGCTCACTACTGAGTTAAAGTACCATTGAAGCAGTGTTGAAGTTAATGAGATAATTAAGAGATGATTGAGCATTAATGATGAACACCTGATGATAATGAGCACAATCACTGAAGGAAAGAGAAACACGAGAACTACAGCTGACTTCAGCCACAGCTGTAGATGAAATCAACTGAAGATAAAAGAAGACATTAAATCTCTGAAGATCCCATCAGAGGATTAAATAACTCCACAAACAACATTACCAGCTTCATGCATTAATAACCAAACTGATTTTATTGTTGTAATTTATGGTTTAATTAAAAAAAATAGTTTTATATGAAGTCACCATGATGGTGAGAAGTGTTTGCTTTAGTTGGGCTCTTGACCCTTGACTCTCCAACATTAGTTTTCTGGCTGCTTTAACTGTGTTTGTAAAGCACTTTTGTTATGGCATGGAAAGCCAAAAACCATAGCCAGGTGATTTGGCTCTTTAATGATGATTATATAATCATCATGTAGTGGCTGAATAACTAAACTCATTCAGATTCTAATGCTCTGGTTATAGAGGTAATGTGTTAATTGTGTAGAATGTGTAAAAAAGCCATGTGGTTTACATTATAAACTCATGCATTGTTGTGGCAATCAAACAACTTGCAGGACCAAAAAAAAGGTTTAATCTACGGCATTATTTAGACAAACACAGACATCAAGAATCAGTGTTTGCATCTCTACAATGGTGACAAAAAAAAAAAAAAAAAAACACAATTCAGATGCATAATTTATTCATGCCGCAATGCATGCTGGGACCCATGGGAGTTTTGATTGGTGGTACCCAGCATGCACTGCAGCATTAAGCTTTTCATTGATTGTCACCATTGTTGAGATTCATACACTGAATCTTGATATCTGTTTGTGTCTAATGATTGTCATAGATTAAAACCTTTTGTGCACTATTTTTTTTAAATTCTGCATATTAGATTGCCACAACAGTGCTCATGCTATAGAATCAACTCGCCACTATTATGATTAAACAAAATTAATAACACATAAACAGAGTCTTAGACTCTGAACAAGACCAGTGATCACTGAATGATGATTACATAATCAAGCACAAAGAGACAAATCATCTGACCATGTGTTTTCTTGGCTTTCCATGCTGTAACTAAAGTGCTTTATAAACACAGTTAAAGCAGCCAGAAAACTAATGTTGGAGAGTCAAGGGTCAAGAGCCCAACTAAAGCAAACACTTCTCACCATCATGGTGACTTCAAATAAAACTATTATTTTAATTAAAACATCAACATCCACAGAAATAAAATCAGTCTGGTTGGTAATGTGTGAAGCTGGTAATGCTGTTTGTGGAGTTGTTTAATCCTCTGATGAGATCTTCAGAGATTTAATGACTTCTTTTATCTTCAGTTGATTTCATCTACAGCTGTGGCTGAAGTCAGTCGTAGTTCTCGTGTTTCTCTTTCCTTCAGTGATTGTGCTTATTATCATCAGGTGTTCATCATTAATGCTCAATCATCTCTTAATTATCTCATTAACTTCAACACTGCTTCAATGGTACTTTAACTCATTAGTGAGCACACACATGAACACTAGGAAGTGTTCATTTAACGTCTGCGATTTTTCTGTGTACTATTACATAAATCTGAACTGTTTAATTTACGTGTAACTGGGATTAATCAGTCACATTCAGTTTATAATTAAATAAATCTTACCTGTTTCATTTATAAATGATTTACAAATAAGATTTTTATTATTGATTCTTAGATAGTGATTCTTAGTAAGTTGATTAATTTGTTTGTTAAAATTACATAATCCAAATGCATGGAACATTTATATGCAATACAAATACATGTTTAGACATTTTTTAACCCTTTAACTGTCACCCCCGTTTTTGAGAATAGTCATGAAAATGCACTATCCAAACTTAAAGGGCTGTAATTCAAGAATGGTTTGGAATATAGACTTAAGTTTGGTCTTGATTTAAAGAAGACAATCAGCAGATTATTACTGAGGTGAAAGCATTTCAAAATATGAAAGAATGAAAAAGTTATGGAAGTTTAAATTTACTGAAAATGAAAAATACAGTACTAAATATTTTTTATTTTATATAAAATGATATATTTTACAAAAAATGTTTTACTCTAAAATTACTATAAAATCAAAGGCATATATCTAACCAAGTTGTGTTCCAAATTTGAAGTTGATATCACAAAAATTGAAATCCCCATGAGATTTTGTTTAGGCGCTGTACCAAAAATAGCCACCGGGTGTCATTCAATTTCCATTGATTGTTTTTTTGATGCATTTTCCTGTAAATTTCTGTCCAAATATCACTTCCATCATAAAACAGTCACCACATATGGAACCTTGAGACTCAGACCTTTCCAATGATATGTGTTTTGTCAAGATTAGAAAAGATTCGTAATATGAAACATGACACTGCCCACTAGGGGAGGAACCCGCTAGAAGAAATTAGAGTACCGTTTCCATGGTAACGCAACGTCTGATTTCAAAACGGTTTTCACAGGATGAATTTTGAGATCGTAAGCTTTCGAAAGATACCTAATTTATGATAATTACTAAAATATATGATACGAAAAAAAGGCAATCAAAAAAGAGCGCCAAGCGTCCCACCTGTGGGACGGTGACAGTTAAAGGGTTAAATGCATAAACGTGTAAAGTGACTTACATTTTTAAGATTAACAAAAAATTGTAATTGTCAACAATATTTGCATGTCAAATTAACAAACTAGTTTTTACAGTATTTTCTCAAAAAACATACAGGTTTTTAATACCAATATTTGTAGTTTTATCAAATACAATTTTATTATAATCACATGTTGTAAATATAACAAAATATTCTGTTTAATAGTTTACAAAATGTCACTGTGATTCAAACAAAAAATATATGCTTTTGGGTTTTCTATAATTTTCTTTTGGGATTTTACATTGTTTTTCTGTAAATTTCACTGGCATAAGGTTAGATCTATTGCAGTTATTCACCGTATATAGTAAGGAAACTTTGTGTTAACCAAATAACAGTTTTTAACTGTAGCATTTTTACAACCTTTGACCGTTAAAATCACGATCATTTTTTACAGTGTAACCCCTTTAACCCTTTTAACCCCACAGCAAAATCTTCAGTTTTAAATGAACACTGAAGAGTGTACACACTACAGAGTGTTAGAGTAATTGAAGCATTGATGAAGTTCATGAGATAATTAAGAGATTAATTAAGTGAAAACTGAGAACACCTGTTAACAAGAATCACTGAAGGACAGAGAAACACAAGAACTACAACTGACTTCAGCCACAGCTTTAGATGAAATCAACTGAAGATAAAAGAAGACATTACATCTCTGAAGATCTCAGCAGAGGATTAAACAACTCCACAAACAGCATTACTAGCTTCACACATTACTAACCAGACTGACTTTATTTCTGTCAGACGTCTACAGAAGCTCTTATTGGGAATTATCAGATCTTTAGGTGTTGATGTTTAATAGAAAATATTTGGTCACCCTTATCGTGATCAGTGTTTGCTTCAGTTGGGCTCTTGGCCCTTGACTCTGTAATGATAGTCTTTCTTTGTCTGCTATAAATGAGTGTTTATTAAACACATTTATTGTAGCAAAAAAGGCAAGAAAAAAAATGGTCAGAAATGATTGACTATGTTTTGCTATAATTGTAATAGGATGTTAAGTTTGTTAATCTTGTCGAGTGTTTTTCCCTAAACAAACCCATTCTTTTAAAAACACACATCAACTCTTATGTTATCTTATTAAACTGGGACCTTTCTGAAATTATCAACCACTGATTAGGAATTAGTTATGAATGATTTATAAAGTCATGATTTTAACAAATTGTTTGCTCTCTGCTGTCATTTAGACTCGCATAGACTTGAAGAATCAGCGTATGAATCTCAACAATGGTGACAATCAATAAAAAAAATGAACAGATCAACTCTGAACATCACAAAACACTACTCAAAGTCAACACAACAGCAGCAGCAAAAATAAAGGCAAATAGTAAGAATTAAAGAAAATAACCAGGCTATTCAGTAGCATAATTTATTCGTGCTGCAATGCATGCTGGGAGTTTTGAGTGTCACCACGGCTGAGATTCATACGCCGATTCTTGATGTCTGTGTGAGTCAGATTGATTCAGATGTTTTGACCACAAGCGTTCCCATGCTCTTCAAATTATCTGGTTGCTGCAATACTGATGTTATAAAATTATTGGGTTCAAGTTACAAAAAATTAGGCATCAGCTATATGTTTATAGATACGACTAGTAAATTATTAGTGAATTAAACCATTATTAAATAGTCAACATGACTAACTCATGTTTTTTTCTCAGCTTTGCTTGCTAAATCAAATGTATTGAAAACACACCGTTACAGCAGCGAGAGAAAAACTAATGTTATTGTGTCAATGTTCAAGAGCCCAACTAAAGCAAACACTGATCACCATAATGGTAACGTCAGAAGAAACAATCAAACATCATCTGATAATTCTCAATAAGAGCTTCTGTAGACGTCTGACAGAAATAAAGTCAGTCTGGTTAGTAATGTGTGAAGCTAGTAATGCTGTTTGTGGAGTTGTTTAATCCTCTGATGAGATCTTCACCGATTTAATGTCTTCTTTTATCTTCAGTTGATGAAATCATGTTTCTCTTTCCTTCAGTGATAACAGCAGGTGTTCATCAGTGTCTGAATTCACTCTCTTCTTTCCTCTCTCTCTGTCGAGTGGTCTATATCAGTGAACTAGTGTAGGGAATAGTGAATAAGGGGATAGAGAGTGATTTTGAACACAGCCTCTGAGTGTCGACTTTAAGTGTGTTAATTCACAGTATATTACTGTTGGCTATTTTCTCGAAAATGACAAATATTACCCAGAATGCATTGTTTTCTACAGTATATTACTGTTTTAATGGAAAACAGCATTTTACTGTCAAAATGTGGCCGTTTTTTTACAGCATTTTTTTACAGTGCAGTAGTGAAGAAATGAAGACAGAGTCAGGATTGCAATTAAATAAAAGAAAAATTTACTTAAGAATAGTTTGCAGTTTCAAAAGCAGAAGCCAGCTTCAAGTCTCACAAGGAGTTCGTAGGCCGCGCTCCCTCTCTCACCGTCTCGTTGCCTCGCCCTATCGTACATACAATTGTCCCAACAGTTATACTATTTTCAAGGTCTTATCCACGTCATTACTGCAATGTGGATGGTTCTGATTGGCTCAGAGACAATGCACAGTCATGGTAAATTTCCACTCATGTCAGTTAATCTGATGCACGTTTCCACTGACGTGTCACTTGTTGATGCTTTCACCCAGAATTAGGCCCGTAGTGACCTTCCAGATCTGGAGCAGGCGCCAGCTTGCCCAGAACAACAAGTCCACCCATCTCTTAGGGTGCCCATTGTACACCATTCTGATCTGTAACACAGAATATTGCGCACATACACAGATACACAGTCTCTCCAAGGTTGGAGCTGATTAAGCTCCAGTTCTTACCAAAACATACTGATAGCATGTGCTTTCTTTTAGTGAGAGGGACACACAATAGTACAGGCAATATTCATCTTGAGTCTTTAGTGTTTCAGTAAAAGAAAATATAAAAGGAATAAAACATAATAAATTAAATGAAAGACAAATCCATATTTCATATCTGGAAGCCGGGCTAAATGAGCAAACCCTGTTACTGCACTCCTGACATGTTAGGGGTGTGTGATACCTCAAATCCAAACACACGACCTTGTTGCCAGTGTTTAGTGACACATCACACATCTCTAGGCCAGACCCTCAGTCACTCCTCAGAGACCAAATACACACTTTAGAAAACAAGAAACTAAAACAAAATCATAACTGGATAGAATCATTATAATAATATAGGATAAATATTGATTAAAGTTTTGATTATGAAGTTAATTAGGATATGAATATATACAGGTATATTGAAGCGGCAGTGGATTTCAGAATCCCCCCCTTCACTCCCTTCTAAAGGCCAATTTTAGGGTCCCAATGACCCCCTAATGTTGGTCTACCAATTTAGACCGCTTCATAATCTTCCATCCCCCCACTTTTTAGTTTATAATCTTTGAAAAAAAGAAAATCTCTTTTCTCCTCAGGGATTTAACTTCAACCATTATTAATCTTATCCAATTTGGTTTTATCAATGGCTTGATTGATTACAATAAGCACATATTCATCCTCAGGAGGACATACTACATTAGCACCCCATGTTAAATACCACCCCATTATAAATACCAAGATATCTCATTCAAAATAGGGATTTTAAATACACTTATTTCAAACACAGACCTTTTTCATCTTCAAAACAATAGTGGTCTGAAATAAAAATAAACAAAATAAATAGGCATCATAATCCATCCAATTACATTCAGTCTCTGCATAAAACATCCTTCAGTTTACAGTCTATATACATGTACCATCTTAATTTCACATTCTATTAATTTCTTTCTCAAACATGTTCATAACATCCATTTCATTCGCTTTTCGCTGATTTTACTCAAGAACCTTCTTGTTATCAATTATTTTCTTGTTATTTTCATAACTCCATTTTCTTTTCCACATAGATTTCCACATACTCAAACCTTTTTGTTACACTTGCTTTTTCCATCAAATCCAGTTTTCACTCATGATAGCCCACATCATTTTTTAAACTTAAAATTAACATAACCATAAAATTGTTAATGTTGAAAACTTCACATCAAAATGACATAATTATCCATTTGTATTACATTCATTCAGCTTGTTCACATCTTTATCTTGTGACATTGTGCTTAATCATACTCAATACCAATTATTTTTCAAAATAACTTTTCAAACCCATGTTATTTAGTAAACCATTCAAAATCACCCCTATTAATTAGGGTTTCCTTTAAAGTAACATTTTTCTTTCAATGTCTTGTCCATTAAAACTCTTTAGGCGTAAGCTCCAAAATGACCAAAATCTTAATCCTGTTGATTCATGTCACCTGGCAGTGATACATCTCATCAAATCCTCACTAGCCTTCCTTTGCCACTTACACCAAAATTGTTATAATTTTACCAAGAACTTACACGTTTCCATAATCTCCCATATTACTTTATAAAGTATTCAAATTTGTACTGTCATCATCAATTTATTTAAAACTGTTTTAAAACAATCTGTATTTTGAAAATCATTCATTGTTCAATATTTACCTAATTTGATGTAAAGTGTTCATAAATTATGTCAGAAGTTTTATTTTCACAACATTAATCTTTAGGGCTATGTCTCTCT
The DNA here is from genome assembly GCF_024679245.1 of Pseudorasbora parva. Taxonomy (NCBI): domain Eukaryota; kingdom Metazoa; phylum Chordata; class Actinopteri; order Cypriniformes; family Gobionidae; genus Pseudorasbora; species Pseudorasbora parva. Next base: position 52,566,841 of record NC_090173.1, read on the forward strand.
CGTTTTAACTTGTCAGATTATTCTTTATCAAAATAGTAAGTCTCTAGTGCAGATGCACCATGTGATCATTATTGTTTCAGTCTTATCTCTACTGCTCTACAGAAACCAAAATATTATTTTATTCATCTTTCAATCCCAGTCACACCGAAAAACTTAAAGTCACTTGCTCCTTTAACATTAATTAGACATTATTACTAGACATCTAATGTCCTGCATCCATTTAAGGGATGAAAAATAAAAATAAAACTTTTTCCTTTTAGAAGTGATCTTTTTGGTCGCCCTTCTGCCTTCAGAAATATGAGGGAATCTCTGGATAATTTAGATAGTGACTTCAGCCAATTTGTCACTTTGTCTCTGCCGTCAAGTTTCTAACATTTATGTTTACCATTTCTAATCAATTGACATTATTTCAATTTAAACCCTCAGTTAAATTTGGAGATGGGTGTTTAACCCATTAAGAAACGGCAATCTTTAACTTTATAATTCCACTTCAACTAATCCAGAGATTAATTCAAATCAGCATCATAAATGACAAAATTAGTCATAATTACCAGTAACAGACAGAGCTGGATACCAGTCCACTTAAAGCTCGTCCCATGTTCTGGATCATCTTTTCCAGATTCCTTCAGAATTAGCAGTTTCTTTAAAGGTTGTAATTTGCCTTAACCCATCTGTAATGATAAACACTCATTCCAGAGGTTAATGACCCCCTACACACCAACAGGACAGAACAGTTTCACAAACCAACACATACAAAACATAAAGTGCAGTCATCAACAAACACACACATTAAACATATAATGTTGAATTGCTCATTCTCAAAATTTGCTTTTAGTGTTTAACTAAAAAAAAAAATATTTAAACTCAGTTCTTGGTTTCTTAACCAATTTTCAAATCATGTCTGTTTGTTATTCCTTCATTTTTAGAGAAGTCAGGTGGGTTGTTTTGGTTCTGATATCATTCCTTTTGTTTAGTTTCAGCTTTAGCAGGACGATAACAGACCGAGCACCATTCCTCCTTCTCAAGCAGTCTCTCTCTCTCTCTTACACAGATAGTCTCTTATATTAAATTCATTAACCTTTAACCTTCACAAAGTTTTAGAAATTGGTTTATCCTTAAAGAATAAATTTGTATCAGAAATTTAAATGTTTAACTTTCCCATTAGAGCTATATAATCATCTCAAAATAAGTTATGCTATGAATTTTTTTCTTCAAGTTACTTTAGTTAAATACCTTTTGTTATCCAGACCTCCTCTTTAAACTTCAACAGCTGTCCTTAGCTTTAGACACCACCATGCCTCCACATTCTCCTCTGCCATATCTAATGACCTGCAGGATTAAACTCATGATATGGAAATATTAGTTCAATATCACACAGTTTTACTGATTCAGTTAATGCATTTTTGTTCTGGTCTCCACAAAAGTTAATGACAATCACCTCATGGTCTCAGCTGGCTCTTGAATGACCTTTACCATCATAACTTTCACTCAGGGTCTTCCCTGGCATTCACAAACAGTGCGGTATTTGAGTGAGCGGTATGGAGGAGCCATTATTAGGGCAGGCCATGCTGTGTCCTGTCTGGACTCTCGGCCCCTACAACCACAGCGTCCCCCCTTACTGATGCTGCTGGCCTCACAGACATCGGTTCAACTCTCATACACACCTCACATAAAAACACCTCCCTTCTTGAAAGTGCCCAATGGCGGTGACCCCCATGTCTTAGGTCGTCCCCCGCTGGCCAAAAGAGGATCTTACCCGTCTTCGGCGAATCACCCTCATTCACATTGGTCATCGCTTGAGATCTTTGACCCTTAAAAAGGATCAGATGTTTTTCTGGAGCCTTGGGGAAAGTGCATTCAAGAGTCACCAGAGCCATTTAGTCTGCTTACTATAGGTAGAACATGGAGACAGGTTAATCATAACACTACTTAATCACTGATACCATTTTACATCCTTCAAACCGCAACATATTAGTGCGTAGATTATACTCAGTGAATTTAGCCATAACAACTGTCCATTCAACTTCATGTCCTGCATGTTGACTCTGACCTGATCCATTGGTCCTGTGCATGGTGGCGGCTAAGATTAGACAAAGATGTCACTGGTCATGGGATAATTTATTTAAAAATTTCAGTTCATTAAAATTCTGTATTTGAAAACATTTGATACCTTTATTATTGCCCTCCTAATGGCACTTTCAATCTTTTTACCAAATCACTGTCTCTATGATTTTCAACTGATGCACTGTGCTTTTAATAGAAATATCTTATCACCTATGACACAGGCTCAGATAACAGCATTGAGCTGGTTTTGAATGAGAGAGAGAGACTCTGAGTTATTCAGGATGGTTCACTGTTTTCATAAACTTTATACTACTCACACTAGCTCAGCATAAGATCTGGCTAGAAATTAAAATTGTTTTCAAATAAGACATCAAACATTTCCTTTAAACTCTTTCCTTAGACAGAGATCACATTTTCCATTAATCATAAGTTTATATTTGTCTTTTTTTTTGTCTTTTTTTTTTCATACAATTAATTTAGAAACTACACATTTCTCAGATGAAATCTCTGTTACTGTAGCAAGTTCAGCCATGGCACCAGAAATGGTGGGGGCCAGATTCAGATAAGCAAATGGTTTTATTACAGCTCTGCACCAGCTTATCTTTTTTTAAAACCAAAACACCAACAATCTAGGGTTTTTAACATATTAACACCAATTTATTTTATAAACAGTGTTTTTACCAACATTCAGACAAATTAACATTATTAGAATTTTTCAAGAGTTAGAGGAACAGGAACCACCTTTTTCATGAATCTGTCATTTAAACCTCTATGTCACTATTTATATATTTTCTTGCCTCACTTTTTTCAGTCAATGTCTTTAATTTTACCTCATAATTTTAATTAATTTTCATAGATCTTTCCTTCAAAAATAATTACTTAAGACCTTATATTCATATTTCATTATTTTGTTAGACAGAGTGTAAGCCACTTCTTTGTTACTTTCTTACTTTGTTTCATCTACAAAATGTAATCTGATGGGCTGATTTGCCACCATTACTACACCTTATGGGTGGGTGGTTACAGTTACATACAAAATGGCCCTGCTGACCACAATTAAAACTCTCTGTCCTTCAGCAACTGGCATGTTTCAGTCTAGTTCCCAGTCTGTAAGGCGGTGCCTAAAGCGGCACTCGCTCGGACAGTCAGAGAAGAGAAGAGTGCGCGAGAGGGGAGGGGGCAGATAAGACTGGCTGCTCACACATCTTGGTGTATTCGCTTTTTCAAAAACAATCTCAAGCCCTTTTTCAGACTACAACTCAATTCCAGTAATTTCAGCCAATTTATTACGTTTGGCAATTAGACTATACCATCCCTCAGTAATCTTCTGGGATTTTTCTTTCAGGGGTTAAACCCCACCCATTTTACAAATTCATTAATACGCACTCTTTGTTTGTAGCCAGTCAAGTTGCTGTTTAACTTTTCAATCAGAATTAAAACCTTGCTGCCATATTTTTATTTTTTTTATAAATATGTTCTGCAAATTTATTTTAAGTGAGGGCTTCAGAACAAAACTAGTTACTGATCATGTCACAATTTATCAGCCATATTATAGTCAAAGTACATACTCACCGAAACAGCAAGAGATGGAGGCGGCGATCTTTACCCAACACAGCTGTGGCTTCTGCGTGATGAAACTGCATAGGACACTTGTACGAAAACGTCACACATACTGGTCCGTGCCAATTTGGGTCACAATTTTTATTTTACTCGGGATCGTTCCAGATGCATCACTGGCAAAACAACTCCTGAATCAATTTTTATTTTGTTTAACTAATAACTAATATTTTATTCCCTGACTGCCTGATTCTCTAAGTTCTAAACTCTAAGTTCGGGGTACCCCTATCTGAGATGGAAGAGAGAGAGCAGGTTTGCGATGCCCCCTGGTCCATGTGACCGTCTCTTAAGACTCTAACTCAGACAAACAGATCACAGACCAGAGAGACGTGCCCCTGTAGAGGTGGTGCTACACCAGTGGCCCCTATTGGGCTTTCCCCTGTATTAGACACGTGTCTTGCGCTGTCTGCTACGCGTTAGCCGTTGCCCGTAGTAACGTGGCGTGCTCTCAGCGACCTTCTTATACCCTTATGCTGTTCCCAAAAAACAAACACTTAGTATAATTAATCCCCATTCCTATCGAAATGAAGCTCTCTCGCTCCCCGTACCCAATCTCTTCCAGTCAGACAGCCCTAACCAAATAATTAAAGCTTTCTACTACCTTATTTGTTGTTTGCCAGGGGTGTCACCAAGGAATGATTGCCCGTGCATCCTCCACCAAAACTGTTAGGGGTTAACAGCTTATGACCCAGGACCAGTAGTGAAGAAATGAAGACAGAGTCAGGATTGCAATTAAATAAAAGAAAAATTTACTTAAGAATAGTTTGCAGTTTCAAAAGCAGAAGTCAGCTTCAAGTCTCACAAGGAGTTCGTAGGCCGCGCTCCCTCTCTCACCGTCTCGTTGCCTCGCCCTATCGTACATACAATTGTCCCAACAGTTATACCGTTTTCAAGGTCTTATCCACGTCATTACTGCAATGTGGATGGTTCTGATTGGCTCAGAGACAATGCACAGTCATGGTAAATTTCTACTCATGTCAGTTAATCTGATGCACGTTTCCACTGACGTGTCACTTGTTGATGCTTTCACCCAGAATCAGGCCCGTAGTGACCTTCCAGATCTGGAGCAGGCGCCAGCTTGCCCAGAACAACAAGTCCACCCATCGCTTAGGGTGCCCATTGTACACCATTCTGATCTGTAACACAGAATATTGCGCACATACACAGATACACAGTCTCTCCAAGGTTGGAGCTGATTAAGCTCCAGTTCTTACCAAAACATACTGATAACATGTGCTTTCTTTTAGTGAGAGGGACACACAATAGTACAGGCAATATTCATCTTGAGTCTTTAGTGTTTCAGTAAAAGAAAATAAAAAAGGTATAAAACATAATAAATTAAATGAAAGACAAATCCATATTTCATATCTGGAAGCCGGGCTAAATGAGCAAACCCTGTTACTGCACTCCTGACATGTTAGGGGTGTGTGATACCTCAAATCCAAACACACAACCTTGTTGCCAGTGTTTAGTGACACATCACACATCTCTAGGCCAGACCCTCAGTCACTCCTCAGAGACCAAATACACACTTTAGAAAACAAGAAACTAAAACAAAATCATAACTGGATAGAATCATTATAATAATATAGGATAAATATTGATTAAAGTTTTGATTATGAAGTTAATTAGGATATGAATATATACAGGTATATTGAAGCGGCAGTGGATTTCAGAATCCCCCCCTTCAACACACTACAGTAAATTATGCACAATTACACTCAACTAACCCCCAAGTAAGTATGTTGGGTTACACTTTACTTGGTAACACTTTATTTTAGTGTCCTTGTTACTGTATGAATGTAGTTATAACAAATTATGCATAATTACATGGAAGTAACCCTCAACCAAACCCTAATCCCTCCCTAACCCTATAGTGATTACATGTAGTTACTAAATATTACTCTATACTTACATTTATAATTATTACACTGTAATATGGACAGCTTACAATAAAGTATAACCGTTTATTTTAAGGTGTCATTACAGTGTAATTATATATTTAAATGCAGAGTAATATTAACTAACTATGCATAAGTACATCTTTATTTGGTAACACTTTATATTACGTGGCCTTAAGTACTATGTACTTACATCAAAAAATAAGTACAATGCACTTAGTGTGTTCAAATTCTATTGCAAAAACACCTTTACTGATATTGAGGTGGGATACGGGTAGAGTTAGGGACAGGTGTGGTGGTGTGGGTCAGTTTAAGGGTAAAGTTAGGGACAGGTGTGGTGGTGTGGGTCAGTTTAAGGGTAAAGTTAGGGACAGGTGTGGTGGTGTGGGTCAGTTTAAGGGTAAAGTTAGGGGCAGGTGTGGTGGTGTGGGTCAGTTTAAGGGTAAAGTTAGGGACAGGTGTGGTGGTGTGGGTCAGTTTAAGGGTAAAGTTAGGGACAGGTGTGGTGGTGTGGGTCAGTTTAAGGGTAAAGTTAGGGACAGGTGTGGTGGTGTGGGTCAGTTTAAGGGTAAAGTTAGGGACAGGTGTGGTGGTGTGGGTCAGTTTAAGGGTAAGGTTAGGGTCAGGTGTGGTGGTGTGGGTCAGTTTAAGGGTAAAGTTAGGGTCAGGTGTGGTGGTGTGGGTCAGTTTAAGGGTAAAGTTAGGGACAGGTGTGGTGGTGTGGGTCAGTTTAAGGGTAAAGTTAGGGACAGGTGTGGTGGTGTGGGTCAGTTTAAGGGTAAAGTTAGGGACAGGTGTGGTGGTGTGGGTCAGTTTAAGGGTAAGGTTAGGGTCAGGTGTGGTGGTGTGGGTCAGTTTAAGGGTAAAGTTAGGGTCAGGTGTGGTGGTGTGGGTCAGTTTAAGGGTAAGGTTAGGGTCAGGTGTGGTGGTGTGGGTCAGTTTAAGGGTAAAGTTAGGGTCAGGTGTGGTGGTGTGGGTCAGTTTAAGGGTAAAGTTAGGGACAGGTGTGTTGGTGTGGGTCAGTTTAAGGGTAAAGTTAGGGTCAGGTGTGGTGGTAGGGGTCAGTTTAAGGGTAAAGTTAGGGTCAGGTGTGGTGGTGTGGGTCAGTTTAAGGGTAAAGTTAGGGACAGGTGTGGTGGTGTGGGTCAGTTTAAGGGTAAAGTTAGGGACAGGTGTGGTGGTGTGGGTCAGTTTAAGGGTAAAGTTAGGGTCAGGTGTGGTGGTAGGGGTCAGTTTAAGGGTAAAGTTAGGGTCAGGTGTGGTGGTGTGGGTCAGTTTAAGGGTAAAGTTAGGGTCAGGTGTGGTGGTGTGGGTCAGTTTAAGGGTAAAGTTAGGGTCAGGTGTGGTGGTGTGGGTCAGTTTAAGGGTAAAGTTAGTGTCAGGTGTGGTGGTAGGGGTCAGTTTAAGGGTAAAGTTAGGGACAGGTGTGGTGGTGTGGGTCAGTTTAAGGGTAAAGTTAGGGTCAGGTGTGGTGGTGTGGGTCAGTTTAAGGGTAAAGTTAGGGCCAGGTGTGGTGGTGTGGGTCAGTTTAAGGGTAAAGTTAGGGTCAGGTGTGGTGGTGTGGGTCAGTTTAAGGGTAAAGTTAGGGTCAGGTGTGGTGGTGTGGGTCAGTTTAAGGGTAAAGTTAGGGTCAGGTGTGGTGGTGTGGGTCAGTTTAAGGGTAAAGTTAGGGACAGGTGTGGTGGTGTGGGTCAGTTTAAGGGTAAAGTTAGGGTCGGATGTAGTGGTGTGGGTCAGTTTAAGGGTAAGGTTAGGGTCAGGTGTGGTGGTGTGGGTCAGTCTAAGGGTAAGGTTAGGGTCAGTTGTGGTGGTGTGGGTCAGTTTAAGGGTAAAGTTAGGGTCAGGTGTGGTGGTGTGGGTCAGTTTAAGGGTAAGGTTAGGGTCAGGTGTGGTGGTGTGGGTCAGTTTAAGGGTAAAGTTAGGGTCAGGTGTGGTGGTGTGGGTCAGTTTAAGGGTAAAGTTAGGGACAGTTGTGGTGGTGTGGGTAAGTTTAAGGGTAAAGTTAGGGACAGGTGTGGTGGTGTGGGTCAGTTTAAGGGTAAAGTTAGGGTCAGGTGTGGTGGTGTGGGTCAGTTTAAGGGTAAAGTTAGGGTCAGGTGTGGTGGTGTGGGTCAGTTTAAGGGTAAAGTTAGGGTCAGGCGTGGTGGTGTGGGTCAGTTCAAGGGTAAAGTTAGGGTCAGGTGTGGTGGTGTGGGTCAGTTCAAGGGTCAAGTTAGGGACAGGTGTGGTGGTGTGGGTCAGTTTAAGAGTAAAGTTAGGGTCAGGTGTGGTGTGGGTCAGTTTAAGGGTAAGGTGTGGTGGTGTGGGTCAGTTTAAGGGTAAGGTTAGGGTCAGGTGTGGTGGTGTGGGTCAGTCTAAGGGTAAGGTTAGCGTCAGGTGTGGTGGTGTGGGTCAGTTTAAGGGTAAAGTTAGGGTCAGGTGTAGTGGTGTGGGTCAGTTTAAGGGTAAGGTTAGGGTCAGGTGTGGTGGTGTGGGTCAGTTTAAGGGTAAAGTTAGGGTCAGGTGTGGTGGTGTGGGTCAGTTTAAGGGTAAAGTTAGGGTCAGGTGTGTTGGTGTGGGTCAGTTTAAGGGTAAAGTTAGGGTCAGGTGTGGTGGTAGGGGTCAGTTTAAGGGAAAAGTTAGGGACAGGTGTGGTGGTGTGGGTCAGTTTAAGGGTAAAGTTAGGGGCAGGTGTGGTGGTGTGGGTCAGTTTAAGGGTAAAGTTAGGGCCAGGTGTGGTGGTGTGGGTCAGTTTAAGGGTAAAGTTAGGGTCAGATGTAGTGGTGTGGGTCAGTTTAAGGGTAAGGTTAGGGTCAGGTGTGGTGGTGTGGGTCAGTCTAAGGGTAAGGTTAGGGTCAGGTGTGGTGGTGTGGGTCAGTTTAAGGGTAAAGTTAGGGTCAGGTGTGGTGGTGTGGGTCAGTTTAAGGGTAAGGTTAGGGTCAGGTGTGGTGGTGTGGGTCAGTTTAAGGGTAAAGTTAGGGTCAGGTGTGGTGGTGTGGGTCAGTTTAAGGGTAAAGTTAGGGTCAGGTGTGGTGGTGTGGGTCAGTTTAAGGGTAAAGTTAGGGTCAGGTGTGGTGGTGTGGGTCAGTTTAATGGTAAAGTTAGGGACAGGTGTGGTGGTGTGGGTCAGTTTAAGGGTAAAGTTAGGGTCAGGTGTGGTGGTGTGGGTCAGTTTAAGGGTAAGGTTAGGGTCAGGTGTGGTGGTGTGGGTCAGTTTAAGGGTAAAGTTAGGGTCAGGTGTGGTGGTGTGGGTCAGTTTAAGGGTAAAGTTAGGGACAGTTGTGGTGGTGTGGGTAAGTTTAAGGGTAAAGTTAGGGACAGGTGTGGTGGTGTGGGTCAGTTTAAGGGTAAAGTTAGGGTCAGGTGTGGTGGTGTGGGTCAGTTTAAGGGTAAAGTTAGGGTCAGGTGTGGTGGTGTGGGTCAGTTTAAGGGTAAAGTTAGGGTCAGGCGTGGTGGTGTGGGTCAGTTCAAGGGTAAAGTTAGGGTCAGGTGTGGTGGTGTGGGTCAGTTCAAGGGTCAAGTTAGGGACAGGTGTGGTGGTGTGGGTCAGTTTAAGAGTAAAGTTAGGGTCAGGTGTGGTGTGGGTCAGTTTAAGGGTAAGGTGTGGTGGTGTGGGTCAGTTTAAGGGTAAGGTTAGGGTCAGGTGTGGTGGTGTGGGTCAGTCTAAGGGTAAGGTTAGCGTCAGGTGTGGTGGTGTGGGTCAGTTTAAGGGTAAAGTTAGGGTCAGGTGTAGTGGTGTGGGTCAGTTTAAGGGTAAGGTTAGGGTCAGGTGTGGTGGTGTGGGTCAGTTTAAGGGTAAAGTTAGGGTCAGGTGTGGTGGTGTGGGTCAGTTTAAGGGTAAAGTTAGGGTCAGGTGTGTTGGTGTGGGTCAGTTTAAGGGTAAAGTTAGGGTCAGGTGTGGTGGTAGGGGTCAGTTTAAGGGAAAAGTTAGGGACAGGTGTGGTGGTGTGGGTCAGTTTAAGGGTAAAGTTAGGGGCAGGTGTGGTGGTGTGGGTCAGTTTAAGGGTAAAGTTAGGGCCAGGTGTGGTGGTGTGGGTCAGTTTAAGGGTAAAGTTAGGGTCAGATGTAGTGGTGTGGGTCAGTTTAAGGGTAAGGTTAGGGTCAGGTGTGGTGGTGTGGGTCAGTCTAAGGGTAAGGTTAGGGTCAGGTGTGGTGGTGTGGGTCAGTTTAAGGGTAAAGTTAGGGTCAGGTGTGGTGGTGTGGGTCAGTTTAAGGGTAAGGTTAGGGTCAGGTGTGGTGGTGTGGGTCAGTTTAAGGGTAAAGTTAGGGTCAGGTGTGGTGGTGTGGGTCAGTTTAAGGGTAAAGTTAGGGTCAGGTGTGGTGGTGTGGGTCAGTTTAAGGGTAAAGTTAGGGTCAGGTGTGGTGGTGTGGGTCAGTTTAATGGTAAAGTTAGGGACAGGTGTGGTGGTGTGGGTCAGTTTAAGGGTAAAGTTAGGGACAGGTGTGGTGGTGTGGGTCAGTTTAAGGGTAAAGTTAGGGACAGGTGTGGTGATGTGGGTCAGTTTAAGGGTAAAGTTAGGGTCAGGTGTGGTGGTGTGGGTCAGTTTAAGGGTAAAGTTAGGGTCAGGTGTGGTGGTGTGGGTCAGTTTAAGGGTAAAGTTAGGGTCAGGTGTGGTGGTGTGGGTCAGTTTAAGGGTAAAGTTAGGGACAGGTGTGGTGGTGTGGGTCAGTTTAAGGGTTTGGTGTAAGGGAAGTGTCAATGTAACTACAGAAATTAATTACAGACATGCAGGTAATTTTAAAAATGTAAGTACAATGTAAAAACATGTACACGATAAGTGCATTGTATCAAATGATTAATTACAATGTTAGTACATAGTAGTTAAGGCCACCTAATATAAAGTGGGTCCCTTTGTTTTAGTGTCCTTGTTACGTTACATGTACTTACTATAGTAATAACAGTAAATGATTTATAATTACATGCAACTAACCCTCATCCTAATCCTATATTACTCTGTACTTAATTATATAATCACACTGTAACAATGACACCTTATCAAAGTGTAAGCCTTTATTTTACGTGTGTTCGTGTGTTTATGTTTATGTTAAGGAGTGCAATACCTGTTGGTACAACACAGCAATAATTGTAATTTTAACTTTTTTTTTCATGTAGACACCCTTAAAGGGATAATTAACCCAAAAAATGATAATTAGCCCATGATTTTCTCCCCCTCAAGCCATCCCAGGTGTGTATGACATTCTTCTTTCAGGCGAATACAATCAGAGTAATATTAAAAAATGTCCTGGCTCTTCCAGGCTTTATAATAAAGCTTCCCAGCCCAAAAGTACATCCATCCATTATAAAAGTGCTCCACATGACTCCAGGGGTTAATAAAGGCCTTCAGAAGCGGATCGATGGGTTTGTGTAAGAGAAATATCCACGTTATAAAGTGAAATATGTAGCTTCTGCCGTCCGTATTTAACCTGCTGTTGAGTTGGGTGAAACCATCCCTTAATGGCATAATTGTGCAGTTAGTCAAGTTTGAGAGGCGAGTTTGTTCTTGTGTTCTAATGGAAGTTCTTTTGTGCGTTGTTTTACCACCGCAGTTCCATGGTAACCATAGTTACTGTTGCTGCTGTAAAACCATAATAATAATGATAATAAATTAAAAATTTAATAAATTATAAAAGATTGCCGTCGTGAAAAGTGAAGCCACCGCACCGCCATGTTGGTATTTCCTCACATTCTACTGAATCAACAGGAAATCATCTAAACGGTTCACTGTAAAAAATGATTTTATGGCAAAGTAAATAAAACTGAAAAAGTCTGCATATTGAACAAAATGTTTACACATTTCTGAATTAGTTTTTCATGTTTTGTTTCAGTGTTTAGTTTGAAATGCTTTCAAAATGTTTTGATAGAGATTAAGATGCTATCTTAAACATTTAAACCCGAGTGAAGCATTAGCTACATGTTTCTGTGTGTGCTTATTTTTAATTTCTTGTCAATAAATGACCCTTAACTGCACATTGTCACAGTATTATTTTGTCACATTATAAAAGCAACATTTAATTTAATTTAAAATAACCAGCACTCAATTAAACAAGTAAACTGTATTAAAAGGATCAGTGATTTAAATTAATATAAAATATGGTCATAACAGCAGTGTATAAACAAGTAAATTACATTAAATAGAGTCAATAGATTTACCTAAGTATATTAACTACATCCAATTTGTAAGTAAAAATTACTCAACAAAATTTAACAGGCCAAGTTATATGTACTTGTGCACTTTGTACATTTTACTCAGCTTAGTTAAGTAAATTTACTTAATTTCCTTAGGTGTTAAATTTACTCGAAAAAATTTAGTGCAAAACGTTGAGAAATAAAAATCGAGTAAATTCTACTTATTGTTTTTTTCTTCTAAGAGTGCATCATCAGCCCTTCCCAGGTCCGTATCAAAGCGCTGCGTTTCCAGATAACGAACGAACGAAGATTTTCTGTAGGTTTAATGGCAGTCATACAAATAAAGAAAAACAAAACAAATCTGGGAGGATATTACTGTAAAATGAACTATAAGCAGGGACATTAAAATCACTTTGCGAGCCTCAAGGGAACCACAGAGGTCAACAATGAATAAAACAGGTGCATGATGGGCCAAAGGACTCCCCTTCTTTCACTGGAAGAAGAAAAGCCACTGTCAATACCTCAGATGGGATTTGTGTTGGTATTGACCTCCACGGAGGAATAGGAATGCCTGAACCTAAACCAGGTCCATCATGCTCACAGGAGCAATCAGGTTCACCTCCCATTGGCAGACACCTACCATTACGCTATAGGCCTTTCTGGAGTAAAGGCTAGAGATCTGGAAAATGCTGAAGAAATAGGGAAGTATTTTAGGCATACATTTTATGCTGTTTTGTCCTGAGATGCCTTTAGCGCAAGCTACCTAAAAAATATCCTTATTTTATAGGACATTTAAAATGCGAGTATCCACAGCACCAACATTTTGAACTTGGACCACTTTATGTGTGTATGGGAAGCTTTTCAATTTGGGTCGGCCAAATCCAGGCGGAAATAGTAAATGGAGTAATTTAGTGTAAATACATTACTTTGTCTAAAACAAAGTTTCCTACAAAGTGCCAAAGTGATGCATATCTCCAGAAAGTTGGAAATGGTAGCACTTCCAGCTTTCAAATGGTCCCACATATGAGGTCATCGCTCCTCCACAGACATTTCAAACTGAAAGTATATACATGACGATGTGATTCTGGACCCTGTACGGGGTCCGTGGAGTTGAAGTGGTTATATGAGCTGATCTGCTGTGTCCAGAGATGTTCGTTTTTCTTCCAGATCCACTCTTGAGCCCCTTCTGAACACAAAGGTTTTAGATATCAAAATAGCAACATGGGTCGACAGAAACAATAACAATGTCATCCAGATTTAGACAACCATTTTCTCACAAAGTTCCTCATGTTTTTTCCCATCTTGAGTTCAAACTTTTTGGATTGAATGTATAAACCATATACATATTTCACATGTCATGTAAAGATTAAGAATGGATTATGCCTAACTACCTAACTTGACCTGACTTACTCCATGTGAAAAAAAGCTTACAAAAAATATGTTTTCTTAATGAAAAGGGGGAAATACATTTAATGAGATGTTATCCTCCTCAACACGTGTACCTCCACCCAAAGTGTCGTCCGTATTGCACAAAGGGAGGCGTTGTTTCTTACTGCTCGCTATTGAACTCCAAGACCCAATAAGGACTCAGGAACCAGTACTGCACATTCAGAATGTAAAGTTATTTCACACTCTTATATAATGTGTGTGTATTAGTATATTATCCATGCATTGGATTTGGTTTTATATTGTGCTTCAATAAAGTAATGTAGTAGCCTGTGCCATGTGAATTTTATTCAGAATAGCATCTTTATTTAAAACAAGTGCAAAATGCTATTTTATTTACTGTTACACATTTCAGTTTAATCTTTTGGTATAGTTCTGTGACAACCAGCATCAAAATGTTATTTTAATAAAACTCTTAAAACCCAGGACCATTTTTGGGACATTTGGCCTACCCAAATTAAAACGCGTCACACACACACACACACACACACACACACACACGCACACGCACACGCACACGCACACACACAGTGGTCTAAAGTTGGAAACCCTTTGAAGTTTCAGAAAACACTGCTAAAAGTCATAAACATCTGAGCTCTTAAACCCCCCCCCCCCCCCCCCCAAAAAAAAAAAAAAAAAAATTAGGCGCTTTCAAAATGCATTTGACGGGTTGATTTACAGCGATACGGACAGTGTCCTCTTCATATCTAAAAATGGCGATTGGGAACCACCACTAGGCCCCTTTCTTGGCGACCTCACTAATGAACTTGATTCTGAGACTATATAGTTGAATTATGTTCAGCCGCTCCAAAAGCGTATGGTTATCGAACGGCTAATGCTAAGACATGTATGAAAGCCAAAGGCATCATGCTAAAGTCTGATAACTATGAAGCTATCAAAATAGACTCACTGATTGAACTTGTGGATCACCATGTGATGGGGGACGGTACCGGTCGCCACATTCTGGCACACACCGACAACACAGTGAGAAATAAAAGACATTTCACACTTCACAACAAGACCGTTGTTCAAAAGTTCCAGATAGTGTTTACTAAAAGAGCGCTTCTCCCTGATTATAGCACAACGGTTTTGGTCGGGGGGTACGAGACACAAATGGGTTTGATTTCAGACGCCATCATCCTTTCAGCTGTCTGATATCCGGGCCAACGGACTCTGGAAAATGTTTTTTTTTTTTAATTTGTTGAATGTTGATTTCTAAAAATATTGCTAATATTGTATTGATTTATTCCTCATGGCAGCCATTGTATGATGAATTGTTGTATAATGATATTAAATTTGTTGAAGGTATACGCCAGACACTGGAGGATTGTAATTTGTTCCCTCCTGATAAGTTTACTAGTGATTGATGATTTCATGCAGGAAGCATCCAACAGCAAGATCATCGAGAAACTTCTCACTGTTTATGTGCATCATAAAAATGTAAGTGTATTTTACATAACTGATTTTGGATTTTCTCAGGGTAAATCCAGCAGGACCATAAGCTTAAATGCACACTATTTGATATAGTTTAAAAACCCCAGAGACAGAACACAGATTAAAGTGTTAGGGAGGCAGATGTCTCCTGGAAACGCAGCTTTTTTTACTGAATGTTCCACTGATGCTACGAGTACAGCTTTCGGATATCTTATGGCTGATTTTAAAGCAAGAACCCCCGAGCAGTATCGTCTCAGAACAGATTTATTATCTCAACACCCTGTTGTGGACCTCCAGAAAAGAAAACACTGAGAAAATAAAATGTCTGCAAGACTTCTCTCTCTTTTAAAGCTGCTATTAAAAGCAACACCCAAACAAAGACGTGTTAGGCAGCTCCAGATGAGTTGGTTTTAACCCTGTGTGAAGTATAGCGCTAAACACACTCCATGGGAATATCCCGCTCACACAACAACAATATCGGGAACTGAAGAGAAGAAAAACTGCGGATAAAGAGATTGGTGTCAGGAAAAAGAGACAGTTGATAAATCAACAGGGTGGTTTTCGACTCCCGCTTTTAAGTGTTGCAATTCCTTTTCTAACCGGATCGATTCCATCGAAATAATCTGGGTTATGGAGCATGCAGAGAGGATGATCCTCGTCCCCCAACATCAGCTAGAGAAGATAAAAGCTGATACACCACGGGAAACTATTCAACAACATGTGGGAAATAATCTAGATATGACATTAAGAAATATTTGACCTCTATCCGCATGAAAAGGCCAAGATGTACACCGCTGTTCTGCGAAGGTTTTTAACAATTTGTAGAAAAGGGGACGGCGAGACCAACACGTTAACATTAACACTCCCTCCGCATGTTCAACCTGATAAAGAAGAAGAAGCATCAGTCTCCAGGAAGAGTGCCAAAGATCAAATAGATGTTGTTGCGGACGACATTTTGAAGAATATTCCACAAGATGTCTAAAATGAAAGATGTTACCTCATGGTCTGAGACGGGGGAGTTTGTTTTTAAAGGCCGTTTTATCCCTGGTTCACACATGATGGATTTCATTAAAAGTGTTACGACACCACAAAAGATTGTTGATGAACGGAGACCTACAGGATGGGCCGAGTTTCTGCAGGCCTTCGCCACTTTAAACCTTATTACCTTATATTGCGACTTACACCGCATTCAACAGTTCCGAATCACTATGTTAGACACGCGATAAACTCTTTCAAAGACAAAGCATCGCCATCATTCGGCTCATCGGAAAAAAGTCAAAAACAGAGAGTGCAGCTAAACAGACCGACATCAGCCTCTAGTTATTCAAAAGACACGCTTTTCAAATCACCCTCACTTGACCGTAGTCAGCGGCGGAGTTTTTAATCACATGTGTGTGTATGCGCTGTGTTTTCATGTTCCACATTGTTATTAACTGTGTTTCTCCACTGTTTGTGTACCAATAAATAAACGAGTCAAAAGAATAATCATCTGTTTCTTGATTTGTTTATTGAAATATCAATCAATATCAATCTCATTTGAATGCATTTTCATTACAAGGTGATTGTTTGAGTTTTCACAAATACCGACACATTTTGATCATTTTTTCTAAAATCGTCACAATACTGGTTCATCACATATTAATAATCACGAGCCTTTGTCATGTGGTGGAGGAAGAACAGGCGATGCTGGCCGCATGTGTCTGACGATAAATATTGCTCTTGCTTTACTGACGTCTTTCTGCGTTTGAAACTCTGATTGGGCGATTCCATGTGACATGATCCAGATTTCGCTCGGTTGTCCTCTATCTTTTAACACACGTTAGATGTTCATTCGTGTTTATTTCGCTGTAACTGGCGGAAGAGAAGATCAGTTCACGGCCGCTTCTCTTCAGCTGAGCCAGAGCGATCTCACGCCACAGCCACAAAACGCCATTTATGTTTTTGACTTTCGTCATAAAATGGACGTCATTTGAAATCGGAGACTTTTTTATATCAATAGTAGGCCTAACAAAGCACAAAGCGATTTAATGGATGTGAGGCGCGCTGCAATGATCCATTTATTCATCAACTGAATACAGGAGGACTAGTCTTTTCATTTAAGAATAGATATCGCTTGTGAAAATATTTTTTCCCCAGCTCTAAATTATAGTGTCATTTATAGTGACGCTGACGCGTGTCAACAATGCTCAATGACTGAACAAAACTTTGCTAAGCACTTGACGTCTCGTGATAATCCGCTACTTGCACTGAGCGTTGTGACGTACTTCCGACTTGAAGTCTTACGGCTCACTCGTTTCCGGTTTGGTCGCCATTGTTTGTGTTTCTTTAAAAATGTTCAAAAAAGAGGGTACTTTTCGATTTCAGAAACAGCAAAAGAAATACCACGAACACTGCTGTGTTCCGCTATGTACAGCTTCATCAAAATTCAACGGAACTATACGTTTTCATAGCTTTCCTGCCGATATCGAGCTTAGAAAGCGATGGCTAGTGACCATACGCCGAGACGATTTCTCTGCTTCCAGTCGCTCTAAGGTTTGTAGCAAACATTTTACTAAAGATCAGATCATTGAAGTAGGAACTCGGAAAAGGTTAGTAACCGGTGCAGTGCCAGTGCTCTTTGCTTGGAATGAATACACAATTCAGGCACCGCGGCCGAGTGTGTGGGAGAGGAGAGAGAGACCTGTGGAGGTGCTATCCGCTGAGCCCATTCCTGTTGATGTAACTATGGATCACGATTACTGTAACATTCCCGAGGCATCGTCATTAGACATGGCGTGTGCTAAAATAGAAGAACTGTCCCAAAAAGTGGAGGAGCTGAATAAACAGCTACATGAGGAACGTCTTCAGCGTGATTTCGGATTGGAACGATTTGCCAGCTCAGATGAGGACATTCGATTTTACACAAGGTAAGCCTGAGGTTTGGTAAAACGCCATATATGGTTATAAAATTAGCTCAATATACGTTGTTTGTATATACTCACGCATGTTGTTGCCTAACATGTTAGTGTACGTAAAAGAAATGTGTCAACAGTGATGTTTATGATTTTAAACACCACTTCTGGTGGTTAACAGGTTCCCCAGCTACCGTCACCTGATGTCCTTTTGGTGGCTAATCGAGCCATCCATCCACAAAATCATTCGTGTTTCCAGGTCCAAAGCTGCTGCTAGGAAACATGAAGAGATTACACATGCACGACCATCAGTGGTAGATGACTCACTTAAACACATGCACACACACAAAAAGAGTAACTGTACATTTACAGTTAGGTGAAACGCCTACAATGCAGTATGAATTTTACTGTGCTGGCTGGGTGAATACAAAACTTACCTTTCACGCATGTTTCCCTTTCCAGAGACAGCTGCTGCAGCCAATTGAGGAGTTTTGTCTTTTCCTCATCTACCTGTCAGTTGGTTTGAAGGAGAGAGACCTAGCACACCGTTTCCATGTGCACCCGTCCACAGTGAGCAGAATCATTTCAACATGGAAAAACTACCTCTATTCACTGTTGGGATCAGTGTGTGTGTGGATTTCAGCAGCTGAAGTCCTCACACACACATTACAAATGTCACTGCACAATGAAAGGCCTCATTGGTATAGCTCCCCATGGTGCAGTGACATTCGTCTCTCAGCTTTATGCCGGGTCAATAAGTGACAAGGAGTGTCGAGTTATCTGGGAATTTTACATCAGTATTTGCTTCTAACTCGACAAAAGCATCAGCCAATCACAGGGGACACAGGGAACAACTCCAAATCACTTTTCAGCTCTTGTATTTGGTCATTTTTTCAGGTCAGACAGTAATTTTACAATTTGGCTCAATGATTCGATAAGGTTGATAACCTTAAAGAAAAAAAAACAAACAAAGAAAAGAATACATAATTACTTAAGATTATATTCTTAAATGTGAACAAATGCAATGCAAATACAGACTTTTCCACATACAACTGTCTCTAAATGTGTTAATTTACATGTTTGAGCTTACTTTCATATTTATTAAAGCATAACATTATCATTCTGCATGAACTATTTAAGTAAACCAGTGGTAGGTCACTATTTCAGATTTTCTGAATACACAAGGTTGCATTTTTTATAAACACATCATAAACTGTGCATCACGCACTTAAATAATAACCACAGCATCAAATACCTAACTAATCTTCTCTTTATTGTGCATTATAATAGTCAAATAGCACAGATTTAAGTGACAATCAGTCCTTCATATAATCAAAGATAGATATTTTCATAGCATCAGTGTCCCTGAGATGACCGATCTCTGATGCGTTTCCCGTCTTGTATTACTCACGGCAGTCTTTTAAATGTTCTGCATTCATCAATGCACACGCAGAAGTTGCATGTGCCTTTAATCCACGTCGTTAGCTCACTGCGGCGATCGCATTTTCTGCTTTCTCCCATAGACAGTAAAAGAAATGGACCGAGCGATCCCATTGCCTTCTGCGGCGTTAAGTGATGTCAGTATAGGAGCACTCACTTCCTGATGGCTGAGCGAACTGCGCAGGCTCAGACTGAGCTTGAAGACATAGATGTGACGTGAGCCTCCTGTCTGACAGCTGTAGGTCTTCTAGTAGTTGTGGAAAGTGAAAGCTGAATCACGTTGTTTAAATATTTTCTCCCGTTGCTTTTGGCTCACTATGGGCTTCTCCCCATTCTTCCCCCTTGACTTTATCAGACTTTATGTCTCCACGTCCCCCCGACTGTCTCATAGACAGTAGAAGATTGCCTGCGAGCGTCTCCTCAGGTCTATACGGTAATTTCTCAACTGTGCGACAGAGTCGCGTTGGTTATGACGCAATTGTTAGCCTATTTTTACAAAAACTATTATTACATTTTTTTACAAAAACAGCTTCTATGGGGCGATAGTGTAAGATACAAGGTAACGGAGCCTTTTATGCATTGTCGTGTTTCTTTAGAAATAAACAATGGACAAATGGAGTCTTTAAACGTCTCAGATGTAAAGTTATTTACTGTCAAAGTGACTCAAAAATGAATGGGAGTCAATGGGATGCTAACAGCAGGTGATGGCTTGGTTAGCAATGGCAGCCCCTATGGGTGGAACGCTTTCCGAGCGCTAGATTACCGCCTTGGAGCAAACACAACCTGAGCGCCAGTCTGAACTCCGTCTCCAATATATATGTGTGTTTATAAACAGTTAGGTCCAGTCTAATGATTCTGATTGGATTATGTTGGTAATAGACACTTTCCTAGAGCTAAAATAAGTGTTGTGCCTCTAATAAGTGCTTTTGATCTTCTTTTTGCTTTAAATGATATGCGGAAAATACCGGACATTTTCCACAGATTTGTCCCACCACCTACAACGCAACTTTTTTGTATCATAAAAGTTTGCTAAATGCGCTTTTTTTTACTTTTAAACAGGAAATGACGTGATTTTACCATACATTTTTACAGCGGGTCTATTCGAACGGGATTAGTATTACCCGAGGTCATTTTTCTTTTTACCCCCTCCACTCTAATTCTGCGTGCGCGCGCGCGCGCGCGCGTGCATCTGCCATGTGAGTTCCACTTTCTTCCGCCTTCACTCGTCATTATCCGCCGCTCGTCGTCACTTTCCGCTACTCCGTCAGTAGATTTGAATTTAGCTCCTCCGTTTTGCTGATTTTCTTTGACAGTGCAGAAATCTCAGACACAAATTTGCTTTTTAGCTTCACAAGGAGATCTTTAAACAGTGCGGAATAGCCAAAATGGCAATTATGGTAGACAAGGGCTTCCTGATTAGTGAGTGTGTCAAGTGCAAAGTGTACTGTCCACCATTCCTGTCTAAGGTAAAGCAGATGCCAGCACATCAGGTGAAAGAAACACAAGCCATAGCGCGACTGCGAGTGCATGTGGAACGTGTCATCAGGAGAATCAAGCAAAACAAGCTGTCTGATAGTGTCAGCACACTTTCCCACACTGGTAACATAAGTCAACTTTTTACAGTTGCATGCCTTTTGTCCAATTCTCAAAACAAGGCATTAGTAAAGACATGGGTCAAATAAGGCAATCTTTCTATCATCTTAGGTAGCTCTTTTCATTTTCTATCCTAGGTGTTGTTCCAAATTCTTATTGCTTTCTTTAATTGTTTTTTGTTTTTTTGACAATTTTCAGTAAAATTACAACTATAAATGTATATCTAAAAAAAAAATAGGCATAATCAAACACAATTTATAATAACTTTGTACATTTATGTTTCCAGAAACATTGTGTAATTGTCCATATGAGGAAAGAACACATTAGATATGTTCATCAATATTTTTCTGTCAGTGCTGTTTTACTGATTTTTTCTTTTCACTGACTTCTTTCACATTAAATTTATAACTGTTTCATTGACAAGTGTTTGTGCATATATGTATAAAAGTAAAAATAATCAACCTTCTCTCTAATAACTTTGTGCATGGGGGTGTCACTGTGTATACGCTGGACAAAATAATCCTCCTGGGCCACAGCATGAAGTCACACCACTGCATTCCTGAGACCAGTAGATGTCCCTGCACCTGCCAATAGTATGCGTGGCTTTTTTTTAGAGTGAGCAACCCGTGGTCCATTTGCAGATATTTGCAGTCAACAATGTTTTTGACATTAGGGCATTTCATTTCAACAAGCCCAAATTGAGGATATTCAGTGGGATCAAACACTACACCATCAGGGGACGCACCAAGCCAGGGAGCATCAGGATGGATGATTAGACCACAGGGTGAGTAGTTAACATTTGTCAACTTGCTGTATTCCACTGTCACCTCTGACTCCATTTCAGCACCTCTTCTCATTTCTGCTGTCTGCCGCCGGCTTCCCCTGATGATGCGCTCTGTGAGGGACTCAGCAGAGCTCAGGCCTCTGACATGGCACACCTCCCCAAACCTGGAGGCTGTTACTCTTGGTTTCCGAAGCTGATGCCAGTCAGTGCAAGAGCTTTGGTCACGTGTTGCCTCTTCAATTCTCTGAGCCATATCTAATGGTGTTTTTAAACTTTGAAGGTGTAAAAGCTCCTCCTCAGTGCAAACAAACATACATTTAGATGGGGAAAGACAATATCCTTCCAGAGGCAAAGGTGGACTGGGTGGAGCGTCATGTAGTTTAATGTACCGTGATGTTACGACAGGCTGCTGGAACGACAATATACTTCCTTCCTGAACCATTCCAAATGCACTTTCTACAAGTGGCTTTCCAGGTGACATGTTCATAGTTGTAACAAGTGGCTTGTCCTCAAGTGTGAACTCTGCATATGCCTCCACAACTCTGAACACGCACGGATCTGGAAAACTCCCACCATCCCTCTGTAGAGTCCACTTCTGTAAATAGATGTTTAGCATGAAAATGATCGTTGCTAATGTTTCACTGTTTTGTAATTCCCCTAAATAGCATTTCTATATTTTGGTAACACTTTTAAGTAAGGTTTCATTAGTTCATGTATTTACTAACATTACCTAACCGGGACTCTGGTTGATTTTAAATGCTTATGAATGCTTTAAAAGCATATTAGTCTTTGCAAAAAAATGTCCAACATATTTCTATAAATGTTGTTAACATCCTTGTACACATTCAGTTTAACTTACCTTACTCCAGCTTGTGCTGTACGGTTTGGTACAGGTTTTGTGATGACCATGGCATTGATGGGTCCTGGCTTCACTCCCTGACAGACAAATTCATCTTAGAAGGAATAAAGCTGAAACTAACCATACTGTCCACTTTAACAATTCAGAGCAGTGCTGTTCTCTCTCCCTTAAAGGGCAAGTACAACACTATAATGTGTTTTATATATATTATATACACACACTATATATATATGGCCAAAGGAAATGTAATGTTGACTTACGATTGTTCTTGGTTTATGCCAGGACTGCTCAGTTTCAGTGCAGCTAAGCACAGCGGGTACAACAGACATATTGAGCTGGGAATAATGAGCTGTCTGATAAAGTCAGGCAACAGTATGGTTGCTCAAAGCAGTGCCTGCCACACATGTGCACTTGCTTTGTGTTAGCACCACAGGTGACGCATCCCTAAGTCCAACCTAAAAAATACAAATACAATCATTAACCAACACAGATTAGACTTCCTGACAAAAGAGTCAAAGTTAGCACCATGTTAATGTTAGTAGAACAATAAACAAGATGGCTTTGCAGGTGCAGATCACACTGTAACACTCGGGTTTATGGAATAAAATAACGTTTAAACTCATCCAGATGGACTATATTCAGATTCCTCTGCAAAACCTCCTTGCTATATTTAATAGTTTAACAACAGGGAACATGTTTGAACACGTTTGAACGCATATGAACACATTATGAACAGATCTGAACAGCTGAACTTGGTTAACCCTAAGTCTCTAGCATACTATTAAACTGTGTGGGGCCTCGTTCTTCTTCATTGACCTGTAACACAAGGCTCTAACGCTGACTTCCCCTGACAGCCTGTCTTTATTTGATACTGGATAACAAAAACACAACGCTAGCTGAAAAATTAGCGCATTTCTGTTTGTTAACAGTGAGCTAACAGTAATAGCATTGGCAGTTGTGTAATATAAGATATATTCTTACCTTCGTAGCTGTGTATATATGAGGCTGCATACAATTTCAAACCTTTCTCCAGCTTACTTGATGGGGCTGTGGTTGATTTCTTGCAAATACGACGCACATCATTAACACTGATCTTCGGGAGATCCTGGAGACAGCGAGTGTAGAACGTCGCCAGAGCTAAACCGGAAATGACTGAGCCGGCATGAGAAGAATGCGGAAGTTGTTATGCAAGTAGCGTATTGGGTTACATTCAAAAGCAGACTTTATCGATACGCGCATCGCCAGGAGTTTATGACGATGTATCGTTGTATCGATATTCTGAGCACAGCCCTAGTGTGTGTGTGTGTGTGTGTGTGTGTGTGTGTCCTCATCCAAGCTCAAACCCTGAGTCTTCCACTGATGAACTTCAGTGTGTGGCACACTCAGACAAACACCAGTGTTGGGGGACACCGCGGTTAGAAAAGAGCGTCCGTACTGAATACAGGACATTTACACCACAGCTGAAGATGTTTATTAAAACACTGACAATCGTGTTCCATTGAACATCACAGTACTTCTAACCATTGTCAATATGAAAACACAGGTCGATTCAGACTCACCTCACAAGCAGAGACGTTTGGAGCGGCTCTGGAGGATTGACACGCTGATCTCCATTCGGTCTCTGCTAAAGGGAACACAGGGAGATTCAGTGCTTGGCTTTCCTCAAGTCATAAAACCACATATAGGCATAACATACTCAACTCACATCCCTGACTGACAAAATGATACTCAAAATATCCATCAAGACACAAAATCATCATCTAAAATCATCCTGGTGCGGGACACCAACTTCTCCAATCCTCTCTTTCTCAGAAGAGCTGCCACATTGACCTCTGACACAGAGCACCTAAAAAAAGAAGAGCGATATGCAAAGATGAACAGACATCAACTGCTACAGTGTCCATTGACCTCAGAGACACCCTCACTCAAACCTTTAAGTTTATGACACTCAGAATGATGTAGACAGGGGAACACAATGTTAAATGATGACTATCCGTACCGACAAAGATTTTCACACTGCACCTGCAGTAGAATTCCAACTAGAATGTACAATTCCTGAAGAAATGCTGAGTGGTGCTTGCCATGGCAAAACTCGGGGCCCGGTTGCTATGTTGTGTTAACTGGTTTCTCACCCCAAACAAAAGAGCCCCCCCTCATGTCTGTACGATGTTCTGCTGCTGAGAAATGGCCATTTTCTGGGTGGTTGCTATGTGGTTGCTAAGGTATTCTGGATGGTTGCTAGGGTGTTCCTAGGCAGTTGCTAAGGTATTCTGGGTGGTTGCTAGGGTGTTTCTAGGCAGTTGCTGAGGTATTCTGGGTGGTTGCTAGGGTGTTTCTAGGCAGTTGCTAAGGTATTCTAGGTGGTTGCTAGGGGGTTGCTAGAGTATTTTGGGCGGGTGCTAGAGTATTTTGGGTGGTTGCTAGAGTGTTTTAAGTGTTTGCTAGGGGTTTGCTTGGTGGTTGCTAGGGTATTTTGGGTGTTTGCTAGCGTGTTGCTAGGTGGTTGCTAGGGTATCCTGGGTGGTTGCTAGGGCATTGCTAGATGGTTGCTAAGGTATTTTGGGTGGTTTCTAGGCGGTTGCTAGGGTTTTCTGGGTGGTTGCTATGTGGTTGCTAAGGTATTCTTGGTGGTTGCTAGGGTGTTTTTAGGCAGTTGCTAAGGTATTCTGGGTGGTTGCTAGGCGGTTGCTAGGGTTTTCCGGGTGGTTGCTAGGTGGTTGCTAAGGTATTCTGGATGGTTGCGAGGGTGTTTCTAGGCAGTTGATAAGGTATTCTGGATGGTTGCTAGGCGGTTGCTAGAGTATTTGGGGCGGTTGCTAGGGTATCCTGGGTGGTTGCTTGATGGTTGCTAGAGTATTTTGGCCGGTTGCTAAAGTATTTTGGGTGGTTGCTAGGTGGTTGCTAGAGTGTTTTAAGTGGTTGCTAGGGGTTTGCTCGGTGGTTGCTAGGGTATCTTGGGTGTTTGCTATCGCGTTGCTAGGTGGTTGCTAGGGTATCCTTGGTGGTTGCTAGGGTGTTGCTAGGTGGTTGCAAAGGTATTCTGGGTGGTTGCTAGGGTATCCTGGGTGGTTGCTAGGCGGTTGCTAGTGTATTTTGGGTGGTTGCTAGAGTGTTTTAAGTGGTTGCTAGGGGGTTGCTAGGTGGTTACTAGGGTATCCTGGGTGGTTGCTAGGGTGTTGTAAGGTGGTTGCTAGGGTATCCTGGGTGGTTGTTGGGGCGTTACTAGGTGGTTGCTAGGGTATTATGGGTGGTTGCTAGGCAGTTGCTAAGGTATTATGGGTGGTTGCTAGAGTGTTTTAAGTGGTTGTTAGGGTGTTGCTAGGTGGTTGCTAGTGTATCCTGGGTGGTTGCTAGGGCATTGCTAGGTTGTTTCTTGGGTATCCTGGGTGGTTGCTAGGGTATTCTGGGTGGTTGCTAGTGTGTTGTTCGGTGGTTGCTAGGGTATCCTGGGTGGTTGCTAGGGCGTTGCTAGACAGTTGCTAGGGTGTTCTACTCACTTAAAAATGTTGGGTTTAAAATAACCCAACACGTAACCCAACTGTGGGTTGGTATAGCACCTTCCCAACGTTGGGTTATTGTAACCCAATGCATTGGGTTAAAAAGCAGTTGAGTTAAAAGTAACCCAACAGTTGAGTTAAATTTGTATTTTTATTCATGTCATTTTAATAAATAAAATACACTTCATTTTCGATTACATATTGGAGAATAAAGACAAAAAATATGTTTTATCATGTTTTATTAAAAGTACTAAATAGTGAGTTAAGAGAGTCGAGTATTTTTTAGTGCACACAATGTGCATAAATACAATAAAATACATAAGTGTAAAAATACAAATATTAAATTGAACATACTCAGAACACAGTACATCAATTCAAACCTTACAAATAAGAGCACAGAGTACACAAATTACAATACACCAATTCAAAAACACAAATTCAGAATCATAAATGTGCATACAATACACCAATTCAAAAACACAGGTGTGCACATGCAATACACAACTGTAATCGATTCAGAAATAAATATCCTTATTAAAAAGGCTCCATTGAACGCAATGTGTTATAAACACCTTAATGTCTGTCGGCTACTGGACCTACTGATGATCGGGAAGGCTGAACACAAAGTTTTTAAGGAGGTGCAGGCAATGTATTGAAGGAACTCCTCCAGGAACATTATAGACGGCATGCTGCAAAAACTCCCAAATGGGAGCAGAGGGCTTTGGGTAGTTTATGTCATAGATGTAAAACATTTTGAAGCACACGTCTAGTGCTTTGCAAAGGTTTCTGATACTATTCAATGTAAATTTGATACTTTCCAAGCTTCATCTGTTATTTTTTCAGGAGATTTTAATGAATGCTTGGATAATTTGAATGATAGATATCCTCCTCGTTCTTCTCAACGTGACGCACAATCTAATCTGACATCTCTGTGTGCCAGTTTATCGCTTAGCGATACTTGGCGATTCTACAACCCCGGGAGTTTAGAATACACATGGTCTAACAAGAACAAATCTTTACAATCTAGAATTGACTTGTTTCTAATTTCTTCTTCTGCTTTACAATATGTTGAGGAAATTGTTCATTCTTATGCACCTTTAACTGACCATAAGCTTATTTCTTTAACGCTTACAGGCACACAAGGGAACGCTAGTCTCAGAGGGGACTGGAAATGTAATAATAATCTTCTTAAAGGGGGGGTGAAACACTCAGTTTCAGTCAGTGTCATGTCAATCTTGAGTACCTATAGAGTAGCATTGCATCCTGCATATCTCCGAAAAGTCTTTATTTTTTTAATAATTATATAAGAAAGATGCGCTGTTCCAAGTCTTTCCGAAAAAAGCCAACTTTACTAGTTGCCAATAAATCCTTATTTTTAAGGAATTGGTTTAACAGGGATGTTAATCTTCTTATAAATATGTTTGATCGTTGTGGAAATATTTTAACTTATGAACAATTCACTCAAACCCATAGTTTCCCTGTGCATTTTAAGGAATTTAATTTGGTTGTCTGTGCTATTCCCCCTACTCTGGTTCAGCTCGTTACAAGTCATATTCAATATAATTCAACAATAATGACAAACCCTAAATTAATATTAAACCGAGTTGAATTGGTTGATAAAAAAATGCAACAACAAACATATTGGCACTATTTTTCAAAAACAAAATAAAATAGTACCTAGAGGAACATTTTTTTTGAACTCCATTATTGATCATATTAATTGGAAGACAGCTTGGTTAATACCCTTTAAATATTGTATTAATAATAAAACTAAAGAAATACATTTTAAAATTTTGCATCCCATCTACCCTGTTAAATCTTTAATTTCAAGATATGTTGATATTGATGATTTATGCTCTTTTTGTAAAAGTGAGAGAGAGCTGTTGACACACTTGTTCTTCGATTGTAAAATTATCCAAAGTTTCTGGAGGAAATTGGCAGATTCTATCTTTAATTTAGTGAAGATGAACTATTATTTTACATTGAAGGATATTATTGTATATTATGAAAACAATGTTAACAAAGATCTTGAATACATTGTTAATTTATTTATACTGCTGGCAAAGTTACATATTCATAAACAAAAATATTTAAATTCATCCCCAAACTTTAAGGTGTTTATTGTGGAATTAGACTCATTTATATCATCTTTGAAATTGTTAAAAAATAATAAGTCATTAACATGTTTAAAATATTATGAGAAAATTATTGGATCCCCTGCTACAAATTAATGCTTCACACTTTTGTGATATACTGTATGTCTATGCTATGTTTGTTATGTGTTCCTTACTCAAAATAAAATAAAAAATAAAACCTTCTAGTGCTTGAAGGAAGGTCTCTTTTTCAACTGCCTCCCCGTTGAAAATGAGGAAAACTTGCGCGGAGTTCTCTTTGTCCCCGAGCACCAAGATGTGTGGATCCTGGCGGCTCTCACTATTCAAGTATTGCACCAGATTAGTTCCAACCTTAAAAGAATAAATCAACTTTAGTTGGCGTACATTGTAACAAACTTTCCAAATTAATATTATGCCTATTATTAGACTATTAACAGCGATAGATTTACTAGCAGATCTTCATCTGCAAATAAAAATAACATTTAAATTGTCCAAGCTAAAAAAAATTGTCATACATTTTTATTTGAATAACTTATAAAACGTTAAATATACATTGAAATGATATGTTAAAACTAGTGTAGAAATAGAAAATGTCAGTTATATTATTACATTTGTATTGCCATTTTGCTCCAGATATTGCACAGTTGGTTTAGAAAATGTCAATTTAAATGCAGAATTTAGTTGTCAAACTGAAGATAGGTACCCATAACCTTCCAGAGGAGAATGTGATGTCATGGGAAAAGCAAATAAAAACGCATCAATAAACACATCTCAAAGTGAAGTCAAAGATTTCATAATGTTTCATCTGTTAAGTCATGTTTTTTTGTGTGTTTTAATGTGACCAATAGTGTTGATGTTTGTGTATATGCGATGCTGTTAGCCAATTATAACAGTGGGTGTTTACCTTTAAAAGAGCCAACATTATAAATTAACCTAAAAAAGAAAGAATTAAAACCAAAAGCTGATGTTGCAGTGTTGCTTTTACTTCCAGGTTTAATGTCAGTGAAGCTGCGCTTCATTTCAGCAGAAGTTGGACGGACCATTTTCCCATCTGTGCAGTACGGTGATGAAGGCAAGACAGCCGGAAGGGTTTTAATGGCAACTTCAGCACGCACATCTTCAACCACAAGTGTACAGACAATGCAAGTCAGAAAAAAAGATAAGCCTACAGTTTTCACACACACACAAAAGTGGATCAAATCAAGTATCAGTCTATTTTTGTGATATGGAAGTATAATCTGGTCAACAGACCTGAAACTACCTGTGCAGTTACTGAAAATTCAGAACATCAATAACCAATACACATAAACATATGTGTTATGTCTGTGACATATTGTATGTTGTGTATGTTCCTGTGTCTCCTCTCTCACAGGATTGGCTCAAGGTTTAATGAGAGACCGTCAGTGGTTGGACCAGAGATGAGGCCTGGACTATAAAATTCCTCCAAGTCTCCCCGGAGGGCGCTCTCACTTTTGGCTCTCGCCTTTTACCTGACCGCACACTCTTTGTTATGTGTCTTTATCTCATTTATGTGAATCTCTCCTTGATTATCATTGCTGATGTGTTCGCTCTGATGTTCAGCTTTAGTGAAAATGCTGTTAAATCAAGTTATATTCTAACAGGGTGCTGTTAAATATCGTGAGAGCTTTATGTCTTGAATTTCTATGTCCTATGTATCTGTTTGTTGAACACCTGTGAAGCTGTAGGGGGGTGAGTGCCTTATTTATTTTGTAGGGCACTTGGCCACCACCTTTTTCTCTGGTTTGTTTGGATAGATAGGGAGGTAGGTTATGTTGCTGTATTTTGTTTTCTTTATTTTTGATGCACAGTGGAGTTAGGCATTAATGGGAAGTTAGTGTTGTTTTGTTTATTGTTTTGGCATTTGCTCACCCCTGATCATTTGCTTCTGTTATTTTGTTTATTTACTTTATGTTCTGTTGGTGTTTTTAAATGGCTGCCTCACAAAAGACTTGATACAAAAAAACCTAAAGAAAATGAGTGAATAAAATGAGTACTTGAACAGCCATTGTGTGTTGTGTCATTTATGTTGCGGTCCTGCCCTAGACCTGGGCCGTAACATGTGGTATATTACATGTCATTTTAATAGGATGCCCTACCATTTGGCAGTGTTTCCAGCCATTCTAGAAGGACATCAGCAGCCTTGGCTTCTCTTTTAGCAAAAAGTAAAATCCGGTCAGTGAACACAGGAGCTCAAAACTCATAAAGGCGCTCTGCACTGTCAGGAAATAAAACTCCAAAGTCCTGGGATACCTAAACAAAAACATTAAATGTATATATTGTTTCAAGATTGCAAATAACAATAGAATGAATAGGCATTTTACTTTTAAAAATGTATGTTGTTCCCTTGCGATATTGCTGTGAACCAAACAACATGCAGTTTACACGGCGTGATTGAACAAAGGCTTCAGAGTCTGAGAAAAAGGAATCTTCCCCGTAACATCTCGTCTTATTACGCTTAAGATGAACAATGCAGTTCTGTATCGATGCGAACCAAAGTTACATTAGTAACTGAGTACGGTTCTACTATACGCCAAGACAACCTTCAGTAAATTCCCTATAATGCACATCATTATACTCACCATGCCAGGAAAGTCATGAAGTCTGGGATATTCTCTGTTTATTTCCTCAACAGTTTTTGTTCCAGAGGCTCGAATCCATGCAGCTCGATGAGGCGCTGTACGTTTGATGAACTCCTCAACTTGGCTATGAGGGCTTCTGTTATTCTTTAGCCACTCAATCATTGTGTGAACTTCAGTCAAAGATGACTCAGACTCTTCTGCAGATAAAACAAAACATCGAGGGAAAAAATCTTAAAAACCTGTGTGACAAACTCTCTCAGCATTTCCCAAAGCTGGTTCTCGCAGAGCCCTAGCATTGCACTTTTCTCCAGCATTTGATCTCTCTCTCTAATCAAAAACAACTGATTTAAATGATCAGCTTTTAAGTAGCGACTCCAATACTGAAAGCGGATGTCAGATGAGGAAGGCTTTAAATGTGCACTGGTGAAAATATTCCAGGACCAGAGTTAAGAACCACCGCTGTAGTTTCATAGGCACACATCAATTAAAATGAATAGTTCAAAAAAATGTTTGAATGGCCATCGGGCAGTCCATTTTGTTGAGCTCTGTACTGACTACGTGTAAAAATCTCTTTCACTTGACCCTTCAATAATGCAGTTCTGTAAAATCATGACCCATCCCTAGCTCTAACCTGGCAGTGGGAAACTTGGTCGGGATGTGGAATTCAGGAATATCTGCGTATGGCTGTGCCGTCTCTGACTGTGTGGGGCTCGAACACGTTTCCTCACATTGCGGAGTCTTTCTTCCAGGTAACCTGTTGCAGGATGACGATAACGGCCAGGTGTATACCATGACTCCTGCAGCAAAGAAATATAAAGAAATGAGTGGGGTCCGATACTCTTTATCAGCTCTTGATATCTTCATATCAGTATTAGCACAACTTACATATCCATGTCCCTCATTGTTCTTCAGGCAGGGAAACTGGGCAGTTAGTGCCAAAGCCATCTCCTTTTGGATCTCAGCCGATGGGCTTTACGAATAAACAATTTAAATCATTCAAATAGGCTAGTTTATTTATTAAAATGCTTTTGTCAAGTGATTTTACTTGGACTCACTTTTCCCCAAATCTTTCCATCAAATAAGAAACTAAGAACCGCACCATCTGACGTTGCTCCTTGAGGCTCAGGTGTTTGTCTCGGTCTAAAGATGATATTACTGAAGATCCTCCAGATTTTCGGAGTATTTCTCGTATATCCTGTGAAAAGCAGACTGCATGAACTAAAACATTCCATTTAATTCATTCTTAAAAAACATTAAAAACAATAATGGGCTAAAATTGAAGTTAAATTGCATCAAAAGACATGCTATTCCAAAGGTTGTGTTGCTTGTTGTTCTCATCTGGCAGCTTTCCACTATTGTCTGAGTTGGGGTTGGTGGATTGTTCCTTATAGGTGACTGACTGTGACATGACTGCTGGTTAACAGGGCTATGGCCCAGAGACTGTTTTAAAAAACAAATAGAGGTAAATATCAGACTGGATCAGCAATCACCCTCAATGAAAACTACCTGTACCTGTATTGAAGATTCTTTGGAGATTCTCTCAGCTATGCAGAATTGGTCTCTTTCTAAACCCTTTCTAATTCTCATGTGTATTTTTTCTACCCTACCCATTGTGTCTAAGGTGTGAGAACTATGTACTAAGGAGTATATTCACAAGCACATTCTGTGGTACTTCAATCTGTATGAAAGGAAACCTAAAGAGGAACTGAATATATAAGTTTTGTAAAAATAAATAAATAACAAATCCCATCATCTATAGTGCATGGAACACTTAAAACGGCGATACCGTAGTGGAATATAGTAATGGTCATTATCACAGTCAAATGACTCGACTGCATGTAATGGGTGAAAATCATACAGTTCACTGACACTGACTGCTTCCAAAACTTGGTCAGGAACAACAACATACGCAAAGTAGTGACGACTGAAACAAACTGTTGTCCATCTCTGAAATATTAGTTTCACTTTGTCATCAAGAGTGACAATTTTCTTGATACAACCAAACTGAGGATCTCCATCTGTAGTGCAGGACATGAAAACAGTCATCCCTGGCCTATATACTGTGCCATTAACCTTGATCCATAAGGGGATATAAACCTCACTGGAAAGGGGAAAATCTTCCAAGCTACCAGTAATATCCTGAACACCCTCAACTGACTGAAGAACAGACTTTTGACCTGAACCAATCTCAGTTTCGTTCTTGAACAACCTGCCTGTCAACAGCTGAAAACACAGCATCATTTGATGCCTGTATGCCATGGTCTTTGTAACATTCTTAAAATTACAAGTGACATGGCTTAGTCTTTTAAAAAAGCTATGCTTCGCCTCAAATCTCATGGTCCAGAAGTTGACAAGTGGCCCTATCTTTCTAAAAGCAGATGGATAGTGAACCATGAAATGGTGTTTCGGTCTTAAATGCAAGTGGGGGAACAACTCTAGGAAGAGTGTATGATGGTCTTGAGTGAGACTTCGGAGGTAAATTGTGGCCTCAAAAGTCATGGATGGGGAAAATATCATTTCCATACAAGACACCAATAGAAGCAGCAGTTCCCAGTACTTGTTGCCATGTGGTATTAAGTCACCTATTAGAAGGGGAAGAAATCGCAAAAGACACCACATTTGTGCTGCACTCTGGCGCATCATGGTCCTGCTGGGGTTTCTGAGTTCATGACTTGACAGGACTGATGGCTTATTGCACCGATCAACAAAACCATAATCAAAGCTTGTTAACCTGTAGTTAAGAGTATCCAGGCTAGCGTGGCCTTCAGCTATAAGTTCAGACAGCACTAGTTTCACCTCCAGAGGGCCAACACCCTCTAAAATATCATGCATGATATCAGGTGTAACATTTTATAACATTATAAAGTTTTTTACTGTGTAGGTGGTTGCTAAGGTATTCTGGGTGATTGCTAGGGTGTTGCTAGGCGGTTGCTAGGGCATTATGGGTGGTTGCTAGGCGGTTGCTATGGTATTATCAGTGGTTGCTAGGTGGTTGCTAGAGTGTTTTAAGTGGTTGCTAGGGTGCTGCTAGATGGTTGCTAGTGTATCCTGGGTGGTTGCTAGGCCATTGCTAGGTTGTTGTTAGGGTGGTTGCTAGGCGCTTGCTAGGGTGTTCTAGGTGGTTGCTAGGCAGTTGCTAAGGTATTCTGTGTGGTTGCTAGGGTGTTTCTAGGCAGTTGCTAAGGCATTCTGGGTGGTTGCTAGGCAATTGCTAGAGTATTTTGGGCGTTTGCTAGAGTATTTTGGGTGGTTGGTAGTTTTTTAAGTGGTTGCTAGGGGGTTGCTCAGTGGTTGCTAGGGTATTCTGGGTGGTTGCTAACGTATTGCTAGGTGGTTGCTAGGGTATCCTGGGTGGTTGTTAGGGCATTGCTAGATTCAAAGGCATTCTGGGTGGTTTCTAGGCGGTTTGCTAGGGTTTTCCGGGTGGTTGCTAGGCGGTTGCTAGAGTATTCTGGGTGGTTGCTAGGCGGTTGCTATAGTATTTTGGGTGGTTGCTAGAGTGTTTTAAGTGGTTGCTAGGTGGTGGCTAGGGTGTTGCTAGGCAGTTGCTAGGGTGTTCTAGGTGGTTGTTATGTGTTTGCTAGAGTGTTTTAAGTGGTTGCTAGGGTGTTGCTAGGTGGTTGCTAGCGCATTGCTAGGTTGTTGCTAGGGTATCCTGGGTGGTTACTAGGGTGTTGTTAGGCGGTTGCTAAGGTATTCTGGATGGTTGCTAGGGTGTTGCTAGGTGGTTGCTAAGGTATTCTGGGTGGTTGCTAGGGTTTTCTGGTTGGTTGCTAGGTGGTTGCTAAGGTATTCTGGTTGGTTGCTATGTGGTTGCTATGGTATTCTGGGTGTTACAGTGGAATGGCAGCACCCCATAATGATACCCCAAAAGCTCCTTGTCAGTATGAATGATATAAACCAACCCCCATTCCTCTGTGACATTCAGATGTGAAGATATCCACTGTGGATTTGGGTTGCTAGGGTGCTTGATAATGGTTACCAGGGCATGTTCTGTTTACACATAAGCATCAGTATAAAAATCAACACACTGCTAAACTAAATTAACATACACTCGCTTTTATCAGTTTTATTACCAATATGCTGACTGGGTGAACTTGAACACTCGTCCCTTTGTTTGTGTCCATCTTCTCTTTTTTCAGAACTCCTCAGATCTTTTCTTCTTAGACGGCCGAACTGTGCAGCCTCATTTTGATGACAGTGTTGAACAGAACTATATCCGATCTCAGCAGGGCTGTTTCCTTTTAGACGTGTGTGCTCTCTTCTCCACTCTTCTCAGGTGCTGCTGAATAGATTTCAGCAGTGAAGAGAGAAAGCATCCGTGGTGATGGTTTAAATTCATGGCAGCATATGTTTCTTCTTTGCATGTAAGCTCGAATCCTCATTATATTTAGCAAAGAGTTCTGCTCTAGCCTGTTTCGTAGCTTGTTCTTTATCAGGGACATTTGGGGAAATGAACGCTCAGCTGCTGCATTGCTGAATGGTAAAGCAAGAAGACTCAATGCCAAAGATCTTCAACGTTTCTATCACCTGCAGTATCTGTGTATGCAGAAACTTCTAGCCAGAAGTCCTCTGCCCTGCCATCTTCTGCATTTTTCCATTCCATAGTGTGAATTACTCTCCACTGTTGCTCTGCTTTTCCTACATCTCCCTTGAAGAGGTGGAAAAAGGGAAGATCATCAATCCTTGGCTTACTTGATGACAGAGCATGACTCGGTGACAGGAATTTGAGAGCCTCTAACTGTTTAATGTTGTCTGGAAGTCTCTTCCTAATTTCCTTTGATAACTCTAGCATGTAGTCCCTGCACCTTGCGTCTCATGTCCTGTTCAGCTCGGTCACTTATTCCAGCGGCTTGTCTACAGCATCAAGCGGCAAAAGATTCTCATCAGAAAGGTTAAACTCCATGATGTCTCGCCAGCTCTGGAACGTCTTCGGCAAACCTATGCGCTCAAGCAGCGAGCGGTGACATGGTAGAAGTTTTGCAGGATCTGGTTTGTCAAGTTGAAAGATTTTATTAAGCCTGTTTAACTCTGACACAATTGGTTGGAGGAACTTTAGGTATATCAGGTTAATACTGTCACTGTACGTTTGGTACAGCAGTTCTGCAGCATAGCTCCTCTCACGGTCTTTTGTCAACTGAAAATGCAGCTTAAGCTCCACATACTGTGAACGGATCCGGTTTATGCACTCACTGATAGCGAGCCACCTCGTGTCCGACAGCGGCAGAATCTTCAGCGGGCTTTCACCTACATTTATGGTTTTGTATAGTTCTGAATACTTTTGGAGACGCTGGGTGGCCTCTGAAAACCAACTGTAGGTCTGAGAAACCATGTACTCGACATTTCTGGGGAGGACACTGACAGCTTTTGATGCACAGAGCTGAAGAGAATGGCACACACACTTTATGTAGACAGTATGAGGATTGCGGTCACAGTATTTCTGTAGCACTGAGTTATGTTGCCCACACATTGTGTTACAGCCATCAGTTGCAAGACCAATGCAATTCAGTTTGGACAATTTGTTGCCATCCAGGAATTTGAACAGCGCATTTGCTATGGTCAGTGAATCACCAGCTACTATATTGATCATTCCTGCAAAAGTGCTAATGATTGGTGAGAGCTTCTTGCTGTAGTATCTAATGACAATGCACAGTTGTTTTTTGGTTGTGACATCAGTGCTCTCACCAACAATAAGAGAGTATGGTCCACTTCCTATATCCTCCAGAAGGTCTTCATGTACTCCTGGTCCAATCACTGAATTAATTAGTGCTGTGCATTTCGTTCCATGTAAACGAATCCCTTTCTTGGAAATTTCTTCCACAACACTTCCTAAATGATCAACAGTTGAAGTGCTTGAGTGACAAGCCACGTGAGCTTCAACTCTGCCTCTTTCACAGCAACATTAGTTCTTAGAAATGAACTGCCCGTCTCAAATAATGTTCTGGCATTTGACAAAGGAGCTGCATTTCTTTAATGTTTTTCAGCTGCAGCATGAGTTAACAGATCACCGTGGTGCTCTGATTTCACATTTGCAATATTTGCAGAACGCTTTTGTATCGTCATTTGGAACACTTCAAATAAATCCCTTTAATCCTTCCTCCGTCTCCCATTCTTTGGGATATTTCTTTCCATATTTTCCCCATTTACCTGACATTTTATATTGATGCACTGCTTCCTCATTCACGGACAACCGAACAGAAAATCCCACAACCACATCTATTCATAACGTGACGTGATGATACTTCAAAGCCATAAGTGACGCGCTTCTCACATCTCACGCGCAGCAGCGGTTGTTTCCAAGTAATCATTCCTGGGGCTGGGGATCATTACCCACTAATATTAAAAAACGCAACTCCGTAATTTTTCCCGCAACTCCTTTTTCAAAATAGCCCAATTGTGCGGGAAAACCGCGACCCTGGCAACTCTGTTTCTATGAAACTTCTATCCAAAGATCCCCCTTTGATCTCTTTCAATGGAAGTCTATGGGATCAGTTGCTAGGGAGCTCTAAACGGTTGCTAGGGCGTGGCTTAATAACTCTCTCTCTCTCATAATTTGTAGACCTGGGCCTAAACTGAAGACAGTGCTGGGAACAAACCAGTATGAAGGTGTCAGCCTAAAGCCATGTGACGACAACTCCCTAAATAAGTCCAAAGATCACCTTATTGACCTGCTGTCAAAAACAATGGAGAACAGGTTTGGAGATGTCAACCGGGGGATTCTGCGATCCATGTGGATTATCAACTTCCGATACTGGCCAGGGGCAGACAGAAATGCTGGTCAGTTGGCATTTTTGTATACAAAATGACCAGATTAAACAAAACATTCTAAATATGATATATATTTTGTCTAACATATCTTAAATCTTAAATCTCTTATTGTAGATTTTGGTGATGCCGATGTGCAGGAGCTCATCACTCACTTTGAGATCTGGGGTGGAGGTGGGTGAAGTCCTGGACCAGTGGACTGTTCTTAAGCCTAGACTGTACCAAGACTCCAGTGTTCTACAAAACATCTCCTGGCCTGAGGTTAATCGGCAGCTTAGCCAGGACTGCCCAGACTGTGGCAGAAGGGGCGTGGTTCAGCGAGGTCTGCAACGGGAGAGAGAGGCGGGAGACGAGCGGTAAGTGAGTGGGTTGGACACAAACTACCAACGCCTGTCTCTCATTCCAGTGATTGGCGCGGGGAGAGTATAAAAGCCATGGAGAAACGGAAACCAGTGCAAGAGAGAAGGACTACTGACGTGTCCCCCAGAGTTCCCGGAT
Source organism: Pseudorasbora parva (assembly GCF_024679245.1). NCBI lineage: Eukaryota > Metazoa > Chordata > Actinopteri > Cypriniformes > Gobionidae > Pseudorasbora > Pseudorasbora parva. The sequence goes on from NC_090173.1 coordinate 52,604,450, forward strand.
GACCTAACCCGGAAGTGACAACGACGAATGTGTTGAGCTTTATTGCACACTGTGGTGCAGCATACCGTTACCTTGAGTTTATTTAATAAAACGTCAGTAGTCCAGCCGACCCCTGTGTCCTCTTCCTTACCCCACACACGATCCTCTACACAGACATATTGCATTTGGTTGAGCTCATCCTTTGCATCCCTACTTCAACAGCAGACTGTGAGCGGGGATTCAGTGCCATGAAGCATGTAAAAAGTGACTGGCGGGCTAGTCTCAGGAGTCAGACATTGTCAGACCTTCTCACGGTACAGCTGTCTTCTGCTTCCATCGCAGATTTTGATCCAGCCTCAGCCATCAATCTGTGACATGTTGGAGGCATCCGGTCTCGAAGGCCAACTTTCATGGAGCAGAGAAGGGATGAATCTGATGATGAAAGCTGTGATGACATTTAATCTACCTCTCCTTCACACCCACATTCTCATGTTAGTTAGTTATTATTTTATTTGTAGAAAAAAAGACAAAAGGGACAATACATAATAATGAACATTTTTCACAAATGTAAATATGCCAGATTATAGCCAAAGGCTAATTTCCATCTGCAGACCCCCAAACAGGTAGATGTTACAAATAAATACACATAACTCCATACAGACACACTATGCACAGGCTATATACAGAGAAGCAAGGACAATAACAGTGATCACAACATACAAGTCCATAATACACTATATCCATGCTATACTAACTCCTATTACTCAACCCATAGCACACTGATAGTTCTAGCCCCTTTATCTTTATAAAACACTAACTCTATTTTACATCTGGTATATACTAACGATTACTAAACATGCCATGCTCACATATTTGTGTGTCCTTCAACCCTACGTGTAAACCATTCCTAAAAATAGTCAAACTTGTGCTTTCCCTCACTGACTGAGGGATAATATTCCAGAAGCTCACCTCCTGATACGATAGAGCGTTCTGTGAAAAGGATGTCCGCCTAAACGCCAAGACACAGTCACCGCTCATATTGGCTCTAGTCACTCGAGACCCGACAGCACTGATAGACTTTTGTTTCATAAAATCACTCAATGGTGGAGGCGCCAGACATGTATAACTTTATAAATTAGACAGGCTGATTTAAATCATTTAAAAACGTATATTTATCTAAAATCTTACAGTGATGTTATGATGAAGGTTTCTTATCTAATATTGTCAATGCTCTTTTGTAGCATACCTCCACTGGCCCAATCGCAGCATAACTCGTATAAGACCAACTTGTGCTCCAGTACTCAATATGAGCCAGGATCATAGAGAGCAAGAACGTAATCGCTGCTGTATCCGTTAATGACGCACGAATGTGTTTCAAATTCAGTAAATTAATATTTACAGTATTCACAACTTGTATGATGTTTTTTAAAACATAAAATATTATTAGACATTTCTACTCTTAAAATTTACAATTTAAACTGTAATAATATAAAAATAATAACTTCAATTCTCTTTTTTCTTTCTTTTTTATTAATGATTAATGATAATTATAATGTTTAACACCATTTTAATTCACATTATTCCTAACACTTAAGAACAATTACTACTAGGACATCCCTTATTAAAATGTATCTTTCCTTTTTAATTATTTGTTTTTCATGATATCTTTATTTTATAACAATTTTACTTTAACTTATAAAACCATCCAACATTTACCAACAATAATATTTAATGTTGCACAGTCTAACCTGCTGATGCGCAGATGAATCAAGGCTGTGTATGAAAATCCTCCATTGTCCAAATAACAGAAGTGAACGCTGAAACCGTAACAGTCCACGGCGAGAGACGCACACGCGCACACACACACACACACACACACACACACACACACACACACACACACACACACACACACACACACACACACACACACACACACACACACACACACACACACACACAGACAGACACACACACAGACACACAGACACACACACACACACACACACACACACACACACACAGAACAGCACTCGAGGGAGTGGAGTCGAGCAGCGGAGACCGCAGCCTTGACCACCACCGTCTATGATCACCACAGGAAGCAGTTTATATACCACACACACACACACACACACGCACACGCACACGCGCACTCACACGCACAGACACAGAGCTGCACTCTGAAACCACAGGACACAGAACAGCTCTCGAGGGAGTAGAGTCGTGCAGCGGAGACAGCAGCCTTGACCACCACCGTCTATGACAGGGATGGGCAGCTTCGATCCTGGAGGGCCACTGTCCTGCAGAGTTTAGCTCCAACCCTAATCAAAAACTGCACCAACTTGTAGATTTCTAGAAATCCTAAAACATTAATTAGCTGGATCAGGTGTGTTTGATTAGGGTAAGAGCTAAACTCTGCAGGACAGTGACCCTCCAGGACCGAAGTTGCCCATCCCTGGTCTATGACCACAGCAGGTGTATATAGCAGTATATATACAATATATACCATATACCAAACACACACACACTCACACACAGCTGACCTACCAGTATGACACCGCTGGACAGGACAAATCACATCCCACGTTAAGGGTAGCAGTGTTGGGAGTATGGAAATAGGGAGTGTAATAGTTTGGGATAGGTGGTTGATGATTTAGTAAAGGAGTCGGCTATAAAAAAAGTTAAGTATTACTCCAAGAGTGGGTTCAGCAGCGGTCTCTTTGTGGATTTTGCCACAACCGTCAGTCGATTTGAGGATGAACACGTACAGGCAAAAAGAAGGTCAAAGTGAACTTGAGGAAATCCATGTGAGGGAATATCAGTTATTATCATTATCAGTTTTTTTCAGTGAAATTATTTGCAATAATGATGATAAGCGAGGCAGGAATAAATGATGTGGTAGTTCAGACTCCAGTTCTGCTCGATGTGCATTGAGCACAACAGTCGGACACTAGATTCAGTGGAAATTCTGCTAGAATGATATACTGTATGTTACAGCAGGAAAGGGTGAGGGTAATATTCATGAGGGTAGCAGCTCATGTGGGGGTGAAAGGGAACGAAGCAGAAGATAAACTGGCAAAACAAGCTCTACAGGACACCAGAATAGAAATAGAAATATCACACACATCACACACACAGTTCAAAACTGTTGAAAACTATTAAAAAGGAAATAAATCAAAGATGGCAACAAGCTGTGGTCCACAGGAAGTAAAGGTAGACATATGTATGCAATACAGCCAAAAGTGAGGAGAGGTAGCCTACTCGTGGACGTAGAAGAGAGAAAAACATTTTATCCTCACTCAGAATATACTGTGTCCAAGCATCCGAAGGGATGTTGTGAATGGTGTGGAGGAAACAATATAACACGTTATGTATTTTGAAAGATTTAAAGAGGATAGAGAAAAGTAATTAGAGGTTCAAAGGAAAGAATAGATTGATATAATGTTGAGATTTACCCATTAAACCCAGAACAGAGAATAACAGAGACGCTTTATTTAAATATCTGGAGAATACAGGTTTAATTCATAGGATTTGAGCTGTTTGTTTAAGCCAGAGGGTCTGAACACAAATGTTTATAGCGGGGAAGGATGGAGATGGGTAGAGTCTCTGGATTGAGTTCACAGTAGGGGGCGGTAATGAGAAAATGCTGCGAACCGCCAATACAAAGGAGGAAGAAGAAGAAGAAGAAGAAGAAGAAGAAGAAGAAGAAGAAGAAGAAGAAGAAGAAGAAGAAGAAGAAGCGGCGTTATTCCCATACTGGGCTAATTTACAAGGTCATAGTGAAGAGCATCCTACATTATAAGTGTTAAAGCCATGTTGGGAAAAAGAGAGGAGGAAAACGAAAAGCTTTGGATGGACAGTGAAACAGAAAGCAGCAGAACTTAAATGTCAGTCTGACAGTACCACAACCAGTAATAAAACCTTGGTTACTTGGAGAAACTATAGATTTGACCTTTTTAGAAAAGAAAAATAAGGATATGGAATGTAATTCATATAATGTGCAGACATATATTAATGAGTATTACAACTATGTTCAGATATACACGGATGCATCAAGGAGTTCAGATAATAAAATAGGAGAAACATTTATTGTGCCAGAATTTCACTTATCGGGAGGGAAAAGGATCAGTGATGAATTATCCGTTTACAGGGGAAATGATTGCAATATTATTAGCCACAGAGTGGATAGAGGAGATAAGACCAATGAAATCAATCATTTGTTCAGATTCAAGTTCATCATTGGCTAGCTTGCATTATAGTCACTCAGAAAGTAGACCAGACATTTAAATAGAAATACAACAAACATTATACAGAATTCAAATGATGGGTCTCACAGTGGTTTTTTTATGGGTTCCGGCTCATATTGGTGTTCAAGGAAATGAATTGGCAGACAAGGAAGCAAAGGAAGCCATTTAAAACAAAGACATTAGTTCATCAGTTAATCTGAGTAAGAATGAAATCAGAGTATTATTAAGAAAAGGTTGAAGGAAAGATGGCAAAAACAATGGGATCAGGAGAAGAAAGGTCGATGGTTTTACAGGATTCAAAGGAAAGTAGGAGAGATGAGAAGTGCGGGGAAAAATAGAAGAGAAGAGATGATAATATCAAGGATGAGATTTGGACACACAAGTCTAAACAGCACACTTTATAAAATGAATAAACATGATACAGGAAAGTGTGAATTTTGTGGGCAAGAAGAAACCGTGGAACATGTTATGTTATACTGTCAGAAATATGAGACTGAAAGAAGGGTTTTAATGCAAAATCTAGAAAGAATAAAAATGCGATTTATATTGGGAGATATTTTACAAAATAACTCAGGAAATGAATGCTATAATTTTCTTTTTCAATATCTAAAAGTGGCCAATTTATGGAATAGAATATAAAGGAGAGCATGTGTCATTTTGTTCCACACTCCATACCAGTCGGTGGCGGTAATACACCATTTCGTTGTCTGTCAACCGCATATAAACTTGAAGAAGAAGAAGAAGAAGAAGAAGAAGAAGAAGAAGAAGAAGAAGAAGAAGAAGAAGAAGAAGAAGAAGAAGAAGAAGAACCCTGCAGTGATGTCAGCTTCCGGTGAGATGGTGGCGACATCAGCAGGACGTGGTCGAGGAAATACTAATCGATTGAAAGCGGGAAATTCAAAAAACATTGGAAAAACTCTTTTAGGAGTGGTTGAGCGCGACTGCTCCGTGAATGAATCAGACGTAGGTAGGTGGGCGGAAATGGATTACAGTGAAGAGAAAGAAGAAGAAACTGAGAGAATATTGAAGGGAGAGTTTTCAAAAAAGAGAGTCAGTCATGCAAAAGGGAATAACAGAATAAGAAATGAAAATGGAGAGATTTCGGAAAGTGAGGAAGAAGGACATGAGCTAAATAAGAAGGAAATGCATGAGAATTCTATAGTCATAATAAGATTCAATGATAAAGATCAAGCAAACATGAAGATAATCAACCCGTTTGAATGAACAAAACATTTGGCTAGTAAGATAGGGGAGATCTTATATGCTAAGGTCCTAAATGATGGAAACTTGTTGGTCAATTGTGCTAATGAAGATCAATTTGAGAAAGCAATCAAAGTAAAAGAGATCGGAAAACTGAAAGTGATAAACAAACGAAGGGTGGGAGCTCGAAATGGTGGAGGATGCAAAGGAGTGATCACAGGGGTACAGATGAATGTAGGAATGGAAGAACTTAAGAAACATCTTAAAGGGGGGGGGGGGGTAGTGATTGCACAAAGATTAAAAACAACAAGAGAAGGAGTGAAAAAGGATAGTGAAACGGTATTGATTGAATTTGAGGGGGAAAATATGCCAAAGAAGGAATACCTTGGTTATATGAGTTACCCAGTGAGAATGTATGTACCAAAACCATTGAGGTGTTTTAACTGTCAGAGGTTTGGACATATAGCCAATAACTGTAAAGAGAAGAAGAGATGTTCTAGCTGTGGGGGCGAGCATGACTTTGGAAAATGTGGAACAGGAGTACAACCAAAATGTTGTAATTGTGGAGGAAGCCATAATGTGGCATATGGAGGATGTGAGGTGATGAGACGGGAAAACAAAATCCAGAAAATAAGAGTTGAAAGAAGGATCACTTATGCAGAAGCAGCAAGAGTACACAAGAATATCACCATAGAACAAAGAGAATTGGGGGTGGAAGAACAACAACAAAGAACATAAGATTTATGTGGACAAAAAGGACTTGGTGACGTTTATTGCAGGAGTGATAAACAGTACAGCGGAAGTTAAATCAAAAAATGATAAAATACAGCTGGTTGTCAAAGCAGCAGTAAATCATTTAGGACTAGTGGGACTGACGTGGGAAGAAGTGGAGGAGAACCTCACCAATCAGTCAAGCCAGGAAGCATCATGTATTGGTTAATATTAATGGTAATCATCTTACCATGGAATGCAAGAAGCTTACTGGCCAATGGCCAGGAATTCAAACATTTCATTAATGACAGGAAAATAAATCCAGATGTAGTGTGTATCCAGGAAACTTGGTTAAAGCCAAATTTAGAGTTTGTGACTCATAGATATATAGGTATAAGAAATGACAGAGAAAATGGGGGACGGGGAGGGGGAGGAGGATGTGCTACATTTATTAAGCAAGATGTTCCATATAGGGTACTGGAAAAGGGAGAGGATCTAGAATACATTATGGTAGTATTGTGGGAAAGAGGGGAGGAAGTGGTTATAATAAACTACTACAGTATAATCCTTGCAAAAGGTTGGAAGTAGATCAGTTATTAAGGATACAAGGACATAGACACAAAGTAATATGGTGTGCAGATTTTAATGCTCACAGTAAAATATGGGGAGGGGGGGGGTTCACATACAGATGTAAATGGAAGGGTAATAGAAGATTTAATGGATAATAAGGAATTAGTGTGTTTAAATGACGGAAGAGGAACAAGAATAAACATAACAACAGGAAATGAATCGGCATTAGATATTACACTAGTGTCCAATCCCTCGGCTGGAATAAGTAACTGGCATGTTTGGAATGATACTACAGTGGGCAGCGATCATTACCCAGTATCATGCTCAGTGGGAGAGCGAGTGGAAATAAGGCCAGGAGAAGGAATGCCAAAATGGGGTTTAAGAAGAGCAGATTGGGGAAAATTTCAGCAATTAAGTGAGGAATCATTTTCAAGGATAGACATATCTGGAAGTATAGATGAAACAAACAAGCAAATAACATCAGCAATTATTAAGGCAGCAGATGGATCTATTCGCAGGAGTAAACAAAGGATGATTAAAAAACTGGTAACATGGTGGACAGAAGAGTGTCGCCAAGCTGTTAAAAACAGGAACAGAGCATTTAAACTAGTTTAAAACACCCATAACATAAGAAGGCACAGGCTAATGTGAGAAGAACAGTGCGTCAAGCTAAAAGGGCAAGTTGGAGGAAATTTTGCAATGAAATAGGAAGATCAACACCTGTGAGTGAAGTTTGGGGAATGATAAAAAGGATGGGTGGAGTAAAGAGGGAATGGGAAATTCCAGTTATAATAACTGAGAAAGGTACAGCAATCTCTAATAAGGAGAAGGTAGAAATAATGGCAAAAGCATTTGTAAAAATTCACAGTTCAGATAACTTGTCAGAAGTATGTAAAATGAGAATGGAAAGAACTAAGAATCAGTATCCAGGAGTCTGGAAGGAAAAAACTGATGATAAAATTGATGAACCTTTAAATATGGCAGAGTTGATGAGAGCAATAAATAAAGCAAAACCAACATCTCCAGGGAAAGATCAGATATACGTGATGCTAAAACATCTAGGGAAAGAAGCGCTCTTAAAGTTGCTGCACCTTTATAACAGAGTGTGGGAGGAGGGAAGTTTACCGAAAGTATGGAAAGAAGCAGTAGTCATTCCAATAAGAAAACCTGGCAAGGATCCTTCTAAACCAACAAGTTTTAGGCCAATAGCATTAACATCAAATGTATGCAAAATTATGGAAAGGATGATAATATGAAGGTTATCATATACTAGAAAAATGTAGCAAGCTACCAAACTATCAAAGTGGTTTTAGGAAAGGGAGGAGTACCATGGATTCGGTTATAAAACTAGAAAATGAAATAAGAAAGGCTCAGGCTAATAAGGAATCAGTCATTACAGTGTTCTTTGATATAGAAAAAGCTTATGACATGATGTGGAAGGAAGGATTGTTGATAAAGTTGCACTTGATGGGTGTAGGTGGAAGAGTTTTTAATTGGATAAAGAATTTTTTGTTTGGAAGAAAAATTGAAGTACGATTAGGGTCAGACATATCAAATCAGTTCGATGTGAGCAATGGAACACCTCAAGACAGTGGGATAAGTCCGCTACTTTTTATCATCATGATTGATGATGTCTTTACAAAGGTGCCAATGGATATAGGGAGGTCTCTGTTTGCGGATGATGGGGCTTTGTGGAAAAGGGGAATATAGGAATATAGAGCATGCAATCAGGAAAGTACAAGGAGCAATTGATGAGGTGGTGGAGTGGGGATATGATTGGGGGTTTAAGTTCTCAATAGAAAAAACTCAAACAGTCTTTTTCACCAAGAAACAAATTAAGGAAGGGATGAAGTTAGTATGTATGGGAAAGAATTAGAAAGGATTGGAACATTCACATTTTTGGGAGTTACTTTCGATTCACGGTTAACATGGGCAGATCATATAAAGAATATAGAAGGAAAATGCAAAAAAGTAATTAATGTGATGAGATGTTTGACAGGTAGGGAATGGGGAGCTAGTTGCTCTGCATTAAAAACAATTTATGTGGCATTGATTAGATCAGTGTTGGATTATGGCAGTGTAGCTTATGGGTCAGCAGCCAAATATCTATTAAAGAAACTAGATGTGATTCAGGCACAGGCCTTAAGAGTGTGTAGTGGCGCTTTTAAAACTTCACCAATACCTGCACTGCAGGTAGAAATGGGAGAAATAAGTACAGAAGTAATGGATTGGAGTAAAATTGCCAACCGTAAAAGAAAGAAAATCTCTAGAAACGAATCAGGAACTGATAGTGGAAAAGGAAAAGAAAGGATGCAGGCATGTACAAGCAAGGAGGATTTGAAGGTAATGATGAAGTTTGCAGAGAGCAATGTAATCAATCCGGTTAAATTAACCAAGGCACTTAAGAAAGCAATAGGCAATATAGGGACTGCCAAGAATTTGAGAAACGGAAATCTTCTAATTTTCTGTAAAAATGAAAAACAACAGAAAGCTGCCCAGGGCATAAAATCAAAATGTGGACAATCAGTGAGTTGTACAATACCGAGTAAGAGAGCTTGGTTAAGGGGAGTGATCTTTGAAATACCAACTGAGGTTTCCAATGAAACAGTAAAGAGCAACATATCAGGGGTCAAGGTGCTTGAAGTGAAAAGACTCAAATGTGTACGAAACAAAGAGAAAGTAGATAGTCTTTCACTAATGATTCAATTTGATGAGGAAAGAATGCCAGAGAGAGTGTACATTGGATATGTCAGTTATGTGGTAAGAGCATATGTACCTCCTCCAATCAGATGTTTTAAATGTCAAAAATATGGGCATGTAGCTGCAGTCTGTAAGGGAAATCAACGATGTGCTAGATGTAGTGGTAACCATGAATATGGAAAATGTGAACAAGGGACACAGCTAAAATGCTGCAACTGTGGAGGCGAACATGTACATGGGGGATGTGAGGTGCACAAGAACGCTGTAAAAATTCAGAATGTCAGGATGCAAGAGGGAATATCATATGCTGAGGCAATTAAAAAGGTGAAACAGACAAAAGTGGGTCAAGGACATGAGAAAACAGTTCCAATGAATCAGGAAAATATATCATTGTCGCAACCTAGAATAAATGAGGAATTTTTCAAAGTTGGAAAAGTTGAATTCATTACATTTTTAGCTGAGGTAATAAATTGTGCCGCACAAACCGAAAGCAGAACGGAGAGGATAAAAATCATAATTAAGGCAGCTGAGAAGCATCTACAGTTTGGAGATGTCTCCTTAGAGCAAGTAAACGAAAAACTCAAGGGTCAAGTAGTAGAGGCAACATGTGGAGGCTCTTTTACTAGTTTTACAGTGGAATGCAAGGAGTTTAATCGCAAATGGGCAAGAGTTTAAAAAGGTAATAGAAGATAGGGAATGCAAACCTCATGTTATATGCATACAAGAGACCTCCCAGCTAGCAGGGAACGTTCTCAGAACTTTGGCTAACATTCCCTACAAGTTTGGTTAATGTTCTGAAGAAAACATTTGAATGTAATGTTTAACGGATATTTTAAGAATGTTTTCTCATTTAAAAAATGTTCCTATAGCGTTAAATGTAAACCAAGATATAACATTTTAACTGCAACATTCAAATGATGTTTTAGGAATGTTTCTGAGGTAACAAGTTGTACAATGATCTCATTATAACATTGTCCTAATGTTTCATAACAAACAAAGGAAGAACATTCTCTCATCCACATTAGGAAACTGTTTTGAGGATATCATAGAGAGATGAGATGTTGAATGTTCTTCATAAATGTTCTTCTAATGTGACGAGTTCACAAAATTACAACATTTTATTTGCAACCTTTTGAGTATATTTTGGGAATGTTCTTAAATTGAAGTTTTTATAATGATCTCAATATAACATTGTACTAATGTTTCATAACAAACAAAGGAAGAACATTCTCTCATCCACATTAGGAAACTGTTTTGAGGATATCATAGAGAGATGAGATGTTGAATGTTCTTCATAAATGTTCTTCTAATGTGACGAGTTCACAAAATTACAACATTTTATTTGCAACCTTTTGAGTATATTTTGGGAATGTTCTTAAATTGAAGTTTTTATAATGATCTCAATATAACATTGTACTAATGTTTCATAACAAACAAAGGAAGAACATTCTCTCATCCACATTAGGAAACTGTTTTGAGGATATCATAGAGAGATGAGATGTTGAATGTTCTTCATAAATGTTCTTCTAATGTGACGAGTTCACAAAATTACAACATTTTGCTTGCAACCTTTTGAGTATATTTTGGGAATGTTCTTAAATTGAAGTTTTTATAATGATCTCAATATAACATTGTACTAATGTTTCATAACAAACAAAGGAAGAACATTCTCTCATCCACATTAGGAAACTGTTTTGAGGATATCATAGAGAGATGAGATGTTGAATGTTCTTCATAAATGTTCTTCTAATGTGACGAGTTCACAAAATTACAACATTTTGCTTGCAACCTTTTGAGTATATTTTGGGAATGTTCTTAAATTGAAGTTTTTATGATGATCTCAATATAACATTGTACTAATGTTTCATAACAAACAAAGGAAGAACATTCTCTCATCCACATTAGGAAACTGTTTTGAGGATATCATAGAGAGATGAGATGTTGAATGTTCTTCATAAATGTTCTTCTAATGTGACGAGTTCACAAAATTACAACATTTTGCTTGCAACCTTTTGAGTATATTTTGGGAATGTTCTTAAATTGAAGTTTTTATAATGATCTCAATATAACATTGTACTAATGTTTCATAACAAACAAAGGAAGAACATTCTCTCATCCACATTAGGAAACTGTTTTGAGGATATCATAGAGAGATGAGATGTTGAATGTTCTTCATAAATGTTCTTCTAATGTGACGAGTTCACAAAATTACAACATTTTGCTTGCAACCTTTTGAGTATATTTTGGGAATGTTCTTAAATTGAAGTTTTTATAATGATCTCAATATAACATTGTACTAATGTTTCATAACAAACAAAGGAAAAACATTCTCTCATCCACATTAGGAAACTGTTTTGAGGATATCATAGAGAGATGAGATGTTGAATGTTCTTCATAAATGTTCTTCTAATGTGACGAGTTCACAAAATTACAACATTTTGCTTGCAACCTTTTGAGTATATTTTGGGAATGTTCTTAAATTGAAGTTTTTATAATGATCTCAATATAACATTGTACTAATGTTTCATAACAAACAAAGGAAGAACATTCTCTCATCCACATTAGGAAACTGTTTTGAGGATATCATAGAGAGATGAGATGTTGAATGTTCTTCATAAATGTTCTTCTAATGTGACGAGTTCACAAAATTACAACATTTTATTTGCAACATTTCGAGGCAGGTTGACTCTTCAGGGAACTCTTGTAAAACTGTTTTAAGATATCTTAGAACCTAGCAGTAGTTTTGGGAGTTCATCTTCGCGAAAGGTCCATTTAGCTCATTGATGGACCTGGTCAGCTAACCATGACTCCCTCGCCACCCTTCTGTTGTCTGACTTGAACTAGCACTGGCCAAGATTCACTCCAAACCTTTAAAGAATCAATATTCATATTTCATTAAACTTGTGACAGCTTGTAATTTTTATTAATTGTTGGTCATGCTTCAACCTTCCTTACCTTAGCAAAGTCTTTGATAGCTTTAGGCTAGTTTTGGTGATTTACAGGTTGCTGTTCTGGATTCTGGTGGCACTACAGTCTAAAAGGTGTTAATTCTTAAAACTTAATTATTTTCCTTAATTCTTTCTTTTGCAGTATGTGCATCTGTCCTTCTCAGTACGTTTTTGTGACCCTGCAATATTAAGGCATTTAATTGTCTGATAACTGTTTAATTTGCTTTTTTTTTTTTACTTTTCAGTGTCAGTTAAATCTTCTTCTTTTTTTGGCCCATTTGCCTGTAAAAAAAAAAAAAAAACAACGGACAAAAAAAGTCCACCTACTTACACTTAAAACCTTAAGTTCAGCTGCTGCCTTAAAAATGTATAAGTAATCAAATTATATGGCTGCACATGTCATTTTGACTTAAATTAGGCCTATACTAAACTGACTTTAACAATTAGTTGAATGTCATATAACAAGTTAAAATTGTTTGAAATATTTTGATGAGTTCAAGTATTGGAAAAACATGTTTCCCTGACTTATCAATGTTTTCTTTAGTGTAGCCTATGCAACATTTAAATATAAGGTGGTTTCTTTAGTCTACTTGTTTTTTTTTTTTTTTACTTTAACAAAAATTACACCACCTAAATGATTATAGAGTCTCAATAGTATGCCATTGTGGAATTCTAAAATATATATTCGACTTGCCTTAAAACTATGCACGCACTCAGTCTGCTTTAAATTTAAAAAAATTAAAAAAAATAAATAAAGTAAAATAAAGTTTAGACAACTACAATATACTTCATGAACAATAGCCTCTATTATTATTTATAATGATATCAATTTATTTTATTAATGTTAAATACTTGTATCGTTATAATTATTATCATGGTTGTTGTAATTGAAGTTATTAAACCCATGCATTTCATATTGCTTGCGCCGCGCGAGGACGTTTTGTTGCTGCGGTGACGCAAGCACAGCGCGCACGCCGCGGTCAAAGTTAAAAATAGTTAAACTTAAAAATAAAATAAATAGTTCAACTTAATTGCCGCTGCGCTCTGTGACGATTACCAGCGCGGCCAATAGAAACGGGGGCATCCAAAAAGTTTTGAAAACTTCGCCTACTTTGCTCTGGCGTAGCGCAACGCAAATCGCGAAGGGTAACGCTGGTCACGCATTCCGCGTCCCGTGTGAAAGACGAAGGCAGCGCATTAATCTAGAACCGTGATTAAACTGACTGGAACAGCTGTTTGGACGCACACCTTCGAGCCAATTAGAATCTTCTAATGGATTAGTTCCACTCATCCTTAGAAGAACAAGCTTCAAAACCTTTATTTACCTGGCTTCCTGCTGTAAAAAGGTAAGGTAATGATAACTCAAAGTAATGTAACAGTTATATTATTATAGGTATTGTATTCATTAGGCTAATTTGTAAACCTACTAGGCCCATCTTCCTTGTTTTGTTTAAGTAATTTTTAACCTGATGTGGAAGGAAAGTTAGCCTGGGAAAAGATGATTTTAGCAGATAACTTATCTTGAACTGGGTGACTGAGGGGGTTTTCATTTTGATGAGAGACAGGGAGAGACCTGGCTAAAAATATTAGTTTTGGTGAATGTGTTCATGCATTTTGTTAATGCTAACTAGTGCATAAGTAGGCTGCATATGTTATAGGGGAAACTGGCTCGTTTCGGATGATTAGGCCTATTAAGATACATAATGTTAAACAAGACTACACTTTAAAATGAATAACATTTCTCTAATCGCATTATTACTGGTGTGGCAGTGGTTCATGTAGATCAGGGGCCTGTACCATGATGGTAGTTTAACAAACTCAGGGTTACAGGATTAGTTTTGAGTTGACAAAACCAAACCAATCTATTCTGGCTTTGTTGGTCCCATGATGCTGATCATCAGCTCGCTCTGTCAAGTCAGGCTTTGATCCTGAGTTCAGGAGTTTAGCTGTGACATCAGCAGGGGACAGCCAATCACACGCTGTGGATCAGCGAAACTGAGATTCATTTCTCTCTTCTGCAGATTATTACATGATTGAAAAATATTAAGAATTGTAAAAAATAATTACACAGCAAAAAGAAAAGAGCTGTCTATGAAAGAGGACAACTAAAGAAACAATTTTATATGTCAATACAAGTTAGTTTAGTTGATAAAAAAGTTATGAAGTTAGTTTAGTTGATAAAGAAAATTGAACATTTAAGCTCAGTAAACTTCTTTTTTTAAATAGCTTTATTTATTGATTTTAATCATATTTGTATGACTTTATGTAGGCTATTTATATTAATTTTAACAAAGTGCCTATTAATGATTGATTAACTAAAATGATAAATGTGTAATTAAGTAAGGGTATAATAATTACATAAATTATATCTAAATCATTAAAAATTATTATTTTTATAAATAAGCATGGGTAAAAGCCAGACGCTTTAGTCTTTAAAAACATTTGCTATGTAGTGACCTTTAATTTGAAGTAGAAACAGGGGGAGTGACTTTATTGCATCAGAGGTGTGTCAATTTACTCACAGCTGATTGGCCCAATTTCAGGTTGAGATCTCTTATCCAGAACATAACCTGCCCTGGAGCAGGTTAGCCGTGAAGTGTAAGTTACTATGGCGATGAACACAGCTAAAAGCCAAACCACTTTAATGGTACCTAAAACCCAGGATTAGCACAAACTAAGCTTAAACTTATCTGGATAACCTGCTAAACCAGCTTCATGGTACAGGCCCCAGGGGTGTCCAACCCTGCTCCTGGAGAGCTACCATCCTGCAGATTTCAGTTCCAGCACTGCTCCGACACACCTGTATGTAATTATCTAGCACCCTGATTACCATGATTGGCTGGTTCAGGTGTGTTTGATTCAGGTTGGAGCTCAAATCTGCAGGATGGTAGCTACCAGGACCAGGGTTGGACACCCCTGATGTAGATTGTCTACAAACCGGAAGGTTAGTGGTTCAATCCCTGGTTCCACTTGACCAAGGGTGAGTTTCAATCAGCTCCCTAGTTCAGTAGTCAGGGCACTGATCAGGGTCAGAGCCCACTGACTTATGTCCTAATCAGTGCCCCGACTACTGAACCAGGGAGCTGATTGAGACGCACTCCAAGTGTCGAGATGTCCATAAGCAAGACACCTAACCCCAGTTGCTCCCGACGTCGGTGTATGAATGAGTGAATATGAGGCAACATGTAAAGCGCTTTGGATGGCCATGGGTCTGTTAAAAAAGCTCTATATTAAATCCAGTCCATTATGATGTTGCCTATTATTTATTTAGTTTGCTGTACTTTCAAAAACGGAACTTAAATTCACAAAGGTCAACAATTGTATGTATGCGCTGTAATCCAAATCTTTAGAATCTCCAAATCCCGGAATAAATTTGCATAAATTAAAAATTCTGTTTGGGGCAGGGTTACAGAATATAAAATGTGTATATATATATATATATATATATATATATATATATATATATATATATATATATATATATATATATATATAATATAATTATTTTACATGGTTGGAAAAACATAGTAATGTTTACATTATTGTCAATACGTCAATTTTGGACATTTCAGCGTTGTACATTTTATACAGTTAATGTTACATATTAATGATGAGACCTGGGGCCTGTACCATGATGGTAGTTTAACAAACTCAGGGTTAAAGGATTAGTTTCGAGTTGACAAAACCAAACCATTGTATTAAGGCTTTGTTGGTCCCATGATGCTGATCATCAGCTTTCTTTGTCAACTCAGGCTTTGATCCTGACTTCAGGAGTTTAGCTGTGACATCAGCAGTGAACAGCCAATCACACGCTGTGGAACTGAGATTCACTTCTCGCGAGACAATCAGTGAGATTAATTTCTCTCTTCTGCAGAATATTGCATGATTGAAAAATATTAAGAATAAAAAATAAAAAAATACACAGCAAGAAGAAAAGCTGTTTATGAAAGAGGACAACTTTAAGAAAAAATTGTATACGTCAATGCAAGTAAAAGTTATGAAGTTAGTTTAGTTGATATAGAGAAAATAAAACATTTAAGCTCAGTGAGCATCTTTTTTTTATAGGCTATTTTTATTTATTGATTTTAAAGCTTATCCATATGACTTTATGCAGGTGATGTTATTTATATGACTTATGTATTAATTTTAACAAAGTGCCTATTAATGATTGATTAACTAAAATGATAAATGTGTAATTGATTTAAGGTATAATAATTACATAAATTATAAGTAAATCATTCAAAATTAATATTATTATAAATAAGCATTGTTAAAAGCAAGACGCTTTAGTCTTTAAAACCATTTGCTATGTAATGACCTTTAATTTGGAGCAGAAACAGGGGGAGTGGCTTTACTGCATCAGAGGTGTGTCACTTTTCTCACAGCTGATTGGCCCAATTTCAGTTTGAGATCTCTAATCCAGAACATAACCTGCCCTGGAGCAGGTTAGCCGTGGAGCATAAGTTACTATGGCGATGAACACAGCTAAAAGCCAAACCACTTTAATGGTACCTAAAACCCAGGATTGGCACAAACTAAGCTTAAACAAATCAGGCTAGCCAGCTAAACCAGCTTCATAGTACAGGCCCCAGGCTGGGAAAATTATGTTGATGTTAGGCTTCTTCTTGTGAAACTTTTCCAGAGGTGTTGTGTTATAGTTCTGCCTATTATTATTATTATTATTATTATTATTATTATTATTATTATTATTATTATTATTATTATTATTATTATTATTATTATTATCAACTGAATATGATTCACTTCACAAATGTTTACTCATGCTGCCATTTCTCTGTGTTCTTCTTTATTTACAGTGAAAGCATCATGGATGCAACATTGTGCTCGGTATGTTTTTTTTAATCAATTTTTTTTTCTGTTCCTCTTTAGCTTTCATGTATATTGAGTTGCAATGTCAGATAGAAAGTACTCATCTCTTTGGAAAAGGGCAAGAAGATTAGAAGAAAAATGTGCAAGTGCTCAAACAGCTGCATCAGAGTTTTTGCCAAAAAATGACTCTCCTCATTGTCCTTCAACGCTTTCCCAAGAACTTACAGAAGAAGAGAGTTCTGTCAAACTGAAAAGTGCAGATGAGAGAGATCTGGATGATATCCTGCCCCAGAGCAGCTATAGGGAAACTAACCTACCACTTAGACAATGCATTGCACAGTGGACAAATGAATTTAATGTAAAACACAATGCAGTGGATTCTTTGCTAAAACTTTTGATTGAAAATGGACACCCAGACCTGCCAAGGACCGCAAAAACACTGCTTGGCACCAGTGAAAGTGTTGAGTTCGAGATCAAATCAGGAATGCAGTATATCTACCTTGGCTGCAAAGACCAGCTCCTGAGTCATTTGAAAATGTATCCTTTACAGGATATTTCTGAATTAGATTTCATTGACTTTTCGCTCAATATTGATGGCTTGCCACTTTTCAAAAGTAGCAAGAAGACTCTGTGGCCAGTGTTGTGCCAATTGAATTTATCTCCTCCCTCAGTATTTCCGTTTGCTTTATGTTTTGGTTTGTCAAAGCCCAAAAATCTTGACTTTCTTGATGATGTTGTTGGTGACCTTCGCAGCATTATAGAAAATGGACTAGAGACAGACAGTGGTTTGATTAGGATGAAGCTGCGTTGTGTTACATGTGATGCCCCAGCCAAGGCTCTTGTGAAGTCCATAAAGCTGTGTTCAGGCTATTATGGGTGTGACAAATGTACACAAAAAGGAGTGTGGGATGGCAATCGGGTGATCTATCCTGAAATAAACCATCTAACATTGAGAACTGACAAAACATTTCGAGATCAGTCTCAGGAGGAGCACCACACGTCTTCAGTTCTGTCACCATTTTGCCAGCTCCCAATTAACATGATTGAACAGTTCCCAGCTGATTATATGCACCAGTGTTGCCTTGGGGTTATGCGCAAAATGATCCTCATGTGGCTGAGGGGACCACTGGGAATCAGACTGTCATCTGGTCATATTAAGCAGGTCAGTTCACAGCTTCTGAAGCTTAAAGCAAGCATTCCAAATGTGTTTGCAAGGAAACCAAGAGGCTTAGAAGAGGTTGACAGATGGAAGGCCACAGAGTTGAGACAGTTTACCCTATATACAGGAAAAATTGTGCTTAAAGGTATAATTGCAGAACAGCTCTATGAGCACTTCCTGGTTTTTAGTGTGGCATTATCCATCCTTGTTTGCCCAAGACTAGCAAAACAGTACAATCACAATGCAGAGGAGTTGTTGGTGTACTTCATTGCACAGGGAAGACATTTGTATGGGGATGAGTTTCTTGTTTACAATGTCCACAGTTTGGTACACCTGGCATCAGATGCAAACCGTTATGGCAGTCTAGATGAGTGCAGTGCTTTCTCTTTTGAGAATTACTTGCATCAGCTGAAAAGATTGGTTCGTTCTGGGCGAAATCTTCTCTCACAGATTGTGAGGCGGCTTGGGGAAGCAGACAAATCGAGGAAGATACTTCATGAACCAAAGAAGACTATAGGAATAAAGAAACCCAACAATGTCTTCACTCTTAGTGATCTAGAGTGCTGTGAAGTTGTTGAAGTGTCTGGTGAGACAGAGCATGGGGAGAAGATGTTGCTCTGTCGTGTCTATGATCAACTTGAGCCATTCTTCATGCAGCCCTGTGACTCAAGGTTGATTGGAGTCTACACAGCCAGAGACAGTCACACTCGGATGAAAACATTTTCTGAGAAGCATTTGGGCAGGCAGGCATTTATGACTGAGGCAGACAGTGGTTTGAGGATTGTACTTACCTTGCTCCATTCATTCTGAGAAGTTCTCAGACTTAAAGGATTAAATCACTTTTTTAGAATGAAATGTCCTGATAATTTACTCACCCGCATATCATCCAAGATGTTTATGTCTTGCTTTCTCCAGTTAAAATAACAGTTAAGGTTTTTGAGGAAAACATTCCAGGATTTTTCTCCATGGGTTTCACCGGGGTCAAAATGTTTGAAGGTCCAAATTTCAGTTTCAGCTTCAAAGGCTCTACACAATCCCTGCCAAGGAATAAGAGTCTCATCCAGCGAAACGATTGGTCATTTTCTAAAAACAAATCTGACCGTATATACATTTTAACCACAAATGCTCATCTTGCTCTAGCTCTGTGATGTACCACACATTACGTCATCATGTTGGAAAGGTCACACATGACGAAGGCGTGAGTACCGACCCAGTGTTTTACCTTTTTTTTTTGTAAAGTGCGATGTTGGATGATTTTGAAGTTGGAGAAGATGAGATGGAGTTTTTCACCCCACAGTCGGATTTCACGTCGCGCATTACCTTTCCATTATGATATCGTAATGTGTGGCGCATCGCAGAGCAAGCATTTTTGGTAAAAAGTAAATAAATATATAAATCAAATAAATAAATAAAAATATTTACAACATGACAGATTGTTTCACTAGATGAGACCCTATTCCTCAGTTGGGATGGTGTAGTGCCAACTTGCTGGTTGCAATTCCATTATATAGAGAACAATCCTGGAATGTTTTCCTCAAAATCCTTATTTTCTGTTGGACTGAAGAAAGAAAGACATTGACATATTGGATGACATGGGGGTGAGTCAATTATCAGGACATTTTAATTCTGAAGTGAACTAGTCCTTTAATACACAGTAACATAGTTGTTCATGTATTATGTAGCAAAAATATTTAGTAATAGCTTTATAATTAATATTGCTCACAGAGGACACATTTAGCTGTGTGGCATATAACTGCTAGTTGCCATTTTTTTGTGTTGTAAGCCACCCCAGATTTTTTTATTTTATTTTATTTTTTCATTGTGTGGAAATCCAACACATCCAGATTCATACATCCAAGTGGTACGAACTTGTAAGTGTTTATGAATATAAATTTGCTTGGCCAAAGATCACAATGTAACAACATTTTAATTTTCCCCCCAGAACACAGTCAAACAGTTTGCAGTTGTGAAATTTGTGAAATCCAACACAGTGGATGCTGTGCCAACTAACTGGCTAGAGACAACTGAAAAGGTATTTCCTAATAATAGATAAGTTCATGTAATAGATAATGATGTAAGCTTGTACTGTCTTTAAAAAAGGGATTCTAAGCTAGGGAAATATTTAAACTGGCACAGATGAACTATCAAATGCTGTTGTCAGTCATTCCTGGAAATGGCAAGTATGACTAAACATTCTGCAAATAATGCTGGAAGGTGGTCAGTTAGCCTCTTTGCAGCAACATAATACTGAAGAATATATCCTGCAGATTAAATAAATCCTTTATGTTGTATTTGACTTAAAGTGGGCTTGGTCACACCTCTGATCTAGTGTTTATTATACAAAGATGCGCATTTATTTTGTATTTTTTGTAGACTGTGTTTTGCTACTGGCCACAGAAGAATGTTACTGCCAAAGTCAAAAGGAGAGAGATACCAGACAAAACACTTTGGGCCAAATGTAAAGTCTCAGTTTTAACATACACAGGTATTGTATTGTTTCACAAGGTATCTTGAGAACTTAGCCCACAGACATCTACTAAAAAAGGACAGATTTTCTCCACACAATGGACTTCAATCGCAACCAGAATCCAAATCAATGCATTTCCAAAGGGCTTTAAAATGCTTCAAATGACTCACCTCGATCCCAACTGAAGAATATGGCCTTATCTAGCAAATCCATCGGTCATAAAAATTTATATATATATATATATATATATATATATATATATATATATATATATATATATATATATATATATATATATACTTATTAACCAATATTGTTGTTGCTGGATTGCGACACGTGGGGCATGACGTCATCACGGAAAGGTCACGACATTAAACATTCATTACACATCCAGGATACGCACATGAAAGGACCATTTTAAACAATAATCTGACACAGACATAAATGTCATTCAACATACAATAAAATGTGATCTATCCTCCTTCTCCATGCTAGTAAAAATGGGGCAGTATGAACACTTGACCTTTCCAATGTGATTAGGGCTGCAACTAACGATTATTTTAATAATCGATTAATCTGGTGATTATTTTTCGGTTAATCAGATAAAAAAAATTAAATAAAAAAACAAAACATTCTAACCCTTTATTCAAAACCAGTACAGATAGTACAAATTCACAGTGCAAAAAAACTTTACAAAGCGCACAAACAGGTTGCTCATTGAACATCCCTGAGCTGTTAAAGCTGTATATATAATTTTTTTTTTTTTATTGACTAACACAAGAAACATGCACATGTAAGCTAATATTAAAGTTCTTAGTCAAGAGCAGTGAGTGATTTCTTCTTTGTGTTTTGTTGTTTTATTAACATTAAATGGATAGATCTCCCAAAATGTTTAATTGTCATAATTTACTCTCTGAAGTTGTTTTAAACCCAAATAAGTTTCTTTCTTCTGTTAAAAATAAGTTATTTTGAAGAATGTGGGTAACCAAACAGTTGATGTACCTCAGTGACTTCTATGGTATATTCTTTTCCTTTGGCAGTCAATGGGGACC
Source organism: Pseudorasbora parva (assembly GCF_024679245.1). Lineage (NCBI taxonomy): Eukaryota > Metazoa > Chordata > Actinopteri > Cypriniformes > Gobionidae > Pseudorasbora > Pseudorasbora parva. The sequence goes on from NC_090173.1 coordinate 52,626,313, forward strand.
AACAACTGTCTGGTTAGCCACATTCTTCAAAATATCTTCTTTTGTGTTCAGCACAAGAAAGGCAGCATGTTTACTATTAGGGCTACTGTCTCTTTAAGACCTGCATGCGAGGAGTGTAATATACACGCATTTCTCTCAATTTTCTCTGTTTGCTTTCACTTTAGACATAACCAACTGTGTTTATGTAAACCTTGTGTGTATTTAACAGTATTAGCGCAATAAGACGCGATATATAACTTAGTCCAGTAACCAAGTAGCCAGTAACCAAGCGCTGTTTGACAGGCTTTTAGTGCCTGTGCGCGTCGGGTTTTTGTGCTCAGAAAAGCGCATGTTAGAACAGCGCATCAGCATGCAAATGACATGTTTAACCGGAAGGGTTTTAAAGCACATGAAAATAATGAACATTTTGTGAACTGCAGTGTCCTGTTCCTCTGATTTAACATTTGATGTGTCGCGTTGTACAGTTGGTCTATGTTGAGACGGAGCCACCAGAACTGCAACTGATAGAATGCACGATACTACGATATTTCTACAAAAGCAAATCACATGACACAAAGAATCGATAATCAAATTCGTTGCCAACACTTCTAATAATTGAATTTTATTAATTCGTTGTTGCAGCCCTGAACGTGATGACGTCATTCCCGGCGCGTCACAGTCCAGCATAAGACCAACAATTGTGGTTAAAAAGTATATAAATTATTATTATTATTATTATTATTATTATTATTATTATTATTATTAAATGACCGATTGTTGCGCTAGATGACACTATTCCTCTGCTGGGATCGAGGAGAGCCATTTGAAGCACTTTAAAGCCCTTTGAAACTGCATTGATTTGGACTTCAACATTCTGGTTGCAATTGAAGAAAGAATGATGTAAACATCTTGGATTTTAATAAATTTCATAAAATTTATATTAAATTTTTTTTAAATAAAATTTAATACATGTAATAAAATTTTCTGATACATTTTCAGAAAATATTATTTTTGTGGTGAATCCTTTAAATGGATAATTCACCCAAGAATGAAAATGACTTGAATATGAATAAAGAGACCACTTAACATTGATTTCTGAACTTGAGGTATCTTAATTTTTTTCAATACAGATATACTGTATACACACACACACATTGTATAGAATATCTCTGCTCTGATCTCTACCGATATTTTGTAGACACCTACAATAAGGCCAGAGACAAGGTCAATCAAGCAACAATGACCTCAAATTTGGACAGTGACCAGGAAGTAGAAACAGGAAGAAAGATTGTCACTCCTGCTCGCTACCTCGACTCAGGTAAAAGACTGCTTGTTGGCTCTTTGTATTTGTTTCCATTTTTCAAAAGAATATCTAATGTTATAATGTTATGGTGTATGTATGTATGTGTGTGTGTATATATATATATATATATATATATATATATATATATATATATATATATATATAAATATAAATATAAAAAAAATATATCCATTAGATACAGATATAGATGAGCCCTTTGCCAAGAGAGTGAAGACATTAACTGACACTGCCACGATGAATCAGACTCCACAGATGCCAAAAATGCCTTCCTGTAAGTAAATGGTACTGAGTAACCACAAAGTGTTTGATGTCTGTGAATAATCTTTGTCTTGTTTTCCTCAGAAATTTTTTATATATACTTTCAGTGAACTGCTTTGACTTTCTAACTTGCTACCTTGTGTTTTTAGTCACCCCATCAATGGATTTCTTTTCAGCCAGACACAACGAGGACAGCCCAAGTAAATTTCCATTTTAACATTAATCCATTTCGTTTTTACCCCTGTCTGGCTGTGCATTTAGGAATTTTCTCACAAACACAGATATCACTGGAGGGGTGTAAAATGGCGGGTTCATTATTATTCTTAAAGAAAACACAACAAAACAGTGTAATGACAAACGTTTAAGTAGGCTCTTTTACATTTCGCTTTGAAACCAAATCTGCTTTTTTAATTGTTCTGTATTTTCTCTAACTGAACTGAATGATTTTTAAGTACTATAAGAAATCAAAACAACGGTGGGGGCAGTGCAGTTGTGGACAAGTGATGTAACCAGTGTTGTGGCTGAACACCAACAATCTCAGCAAGCCTACTTTAAACATTTGTAAAACCTACAGCAGATTTTATGCTTTCTAAAAGCAAGGATTATGTTATAAAAACAAAACATACACACGAGAGTATGATGAATCATATTGATTATGGTTTAGAAGCCTGGAAAGGACCTCATGGTGTGTGTTTTTTGTTTAGAAAAGGCTCTCATACTTAATGCAAGACAGAAAATATAGAATTCGTCATATTGACTGATATACTGTAAGTCTATTGAAATGTTCCCAACTGTCAACTTGAGATTTGAATCCATAGTGGAAGGAAGAGTTCTGCACACAATAGGAAAGACACTCCGTCATTGTTTCTTATTTATTAACTCACTTATGCCGTCAAACTGTTGTATGAACACAATATCACACATGTAGCTGTGCGATATGGCTGTATATCAGCAAGCTGTGATTACTTATGGCCGAATTACAGCTGAGCTGATATGCCATATGTGTCTGATTTTAATAAATGAAATAATTTTGCCTATAAATGTATCATTGTATCCCTTTATCAAGGAAAAACACATTTGCTAATTTTTCATTGTGGCCATAAAATTTATAAATGGTCTCCTAAGATTTATTTATAATGGTCTTAAAAAGTCTTAAATTAGACACGATGAAACCTGCAAAAACACAGATGTAACCAGCTTTTCTTTTTTTCTATTTTTGCCAGCTTTTCACACAAATTTGGATGTGACCCCAACAAGGACTATGTTACAGAGCAATGACCAAGGTATGCCTGTCATCACTAGACAACTTTGTTATGGTGACATCATGTAATTGTACATCATTTAAACGTGTTATTTTGCACATATTTAGGTCCCTCTATCACAAGCACTCCGAATACAACTCCAAACACTCAGAGTAAGTTGGATTCTTGATCATTGCCATGCAAGTACTCAAAGAATTACACAAACTACTTGCCATTGTCAGCTACCAAAGGCACTGGTACTTTCAGTAATCTGGGACTTTTCAGAGCTTAGTAAATTCTGGGACAGATTTTTGTTTCCATTACTACTTAATGAACAATCAACAATGATGAAGTAGGTACAATTACACTACCTATGTAATTTCTCATGAGTAAATGTGAGATGGCAGCCAAATGGAATGTTATGTTAATCATGTTTTTAATTTCACTCTTGTGGTGAAGGTAACCACTGGGCTCAGCTGTACCTAAGTTCTTGTGGTCAAAAAGGACCATTTCTCAGATGTATTTTTATATTTCAGATGATTCTTGCACACCAGCATATGTGAGGGCCATCTTTATGAGACTGGACAAGATCGAACTCTCTCTACAGACCATTCAGTCCATTTTAACCAAAACCATGAGTTCTGATGACCCTGAAATTGAAGAGCTGACCAGGTCACTACAGACTCCAGCTCAACTTGAAGAAGCTTCTGACAAGCTAAAGGACCTCGCTCACAGAAAGAAAGTGGTATGTGAAAATAGGACATTGCATTGGGTGGCAGTTCTCCTCTGGCAGGGCGTTATTTTGATTCAGGCAGCTGTACAGGTCAGATTTGATCGGAACAGTCTGAGATTGTGTGTTTTTGTGTTCATTGGAAAGGGCAATCGACACTCAGTCATGATCAGTTAACAAGCTCATTCTATTTGTTTGGACAAGGTGTTTAAAAAAACTACAGATGAATTTGACAACTTTTTTAACCTAATGAAAGGAACACTGAGAGGAAAGGAATTCACTAGGAGATATGCCTTGTCCTATCAGAAAATTGTTTTTCTGCATTGTTTCTCTTTACAGGTTGATTATCTGTCACTGCTGGGAGGTAAAACTCCTGGTGACTCCGTGAGACGAATGATGAGAGAAATTGGAACAAATGGCCTTTGGGCAAATTACAGTTTGAAGGGTCGAAAGGGGAAAAGAAATTTTCAGGATTTGGCTATATATCCCATCATAATCCGTAAATTTCAAAAGAGAAAAGAGGAGACGTTTTTTTCATAATCCTCCACTCCACAAGCATTCGTTCTCGCTGTTGTTAGATGTGAAGACTTTAAATCCACCCAATTATAAATTTTTTGCTCTGTTTTATTTAATCTTTGCAATCTGGCAACCATGTGCACATACACTACACTGTAAAAGAAGCACTGATTATCATAAAACACTGGCAAACATGTACAGTAAATAGGAGTATAGTAATCTCCATTGAGATATTCTGCTTTAATTATTATGTCATACAGTAGTCTATTTCTTCACAAGCTACTTGTGGGTTTTGCGACAAAATCTGCCATCGAACCTAATAAATCCAAAAAATTACTGTAAAGGGTTTGTTGAAATTTCAGCTTAAATTGGGTGCTTACTACAGGATGTTAATAAATAAAAGGGTTGATCTTGAAATATTGAAACTACAAGGCTACAACTACTTTGTCAATTACTGATTCAGCTACATTAAAGTACTTATACTTTTCTCATTCTTGTTTTTCCCTCTTTTCCTTTCTTTATATTTAGAGGCCTGCCACAAGATCCACCCGACAACTCTGCAAAAAACAATAGAAAATTGTATAGCTGATACACTGAGATATGCCCCTCACAGAGTGACTCAGGTCAGTGTTAAGCATTTGTTCAAAACACAAGGATGTAAAGTATTCGCTATTCAACGAATTATGCTGTTTTTCCAGATAAATTTAGGTGACTTTATTTTTTATAAGTATTATATAGAAATTAGTAATTCCACTATCGTGACAACAATAACTTGATTAGCTCAAAGATGAAAATGTATTAGCTTAGCAAAATTTTCTGGCTAAGCAAGAAAGCCATGTTTGGTGAACTTGAAAAATGTAACTGACCCACTGCATAGTTTACAGTGTCATTGTAGCTGACATGTAGCTGCAAATTTACATGATATAAATGTGATTTTAGTGACAGGGTAGTTGAAGATGGTAATGCAAATTTTCAAATCGAGTTTTTTCATTTGACAAAACCAAAGAAAATACACCTTTGTCAGAAAAATGTACATAATTAATGGCATAGAATTGACATTTACTTGAATGTTGTTACCTGTTTTTATTAGTTTGGTTCATTTATCCATCTTTGTTTTATAAATCAATTAATTTCATAATAGGAAAATATATGAATATAAATAAACAAATGATAAATGATTTGTTAAAAAAAGTTGTTGCTAACTATTTTATTTTACTTTATTTTTTATTTCTATATTTACTTAATTGTAATGCATTAATTTGTATTTATTTCCCTATGTATTTGTACATGCATGAAAGACAACAGCATCTACTTTAAGATATCATAAATTATTATGATTTTAATTAATAAAATTGTCTATGCAGCGGGATAATGGAGGACCCTCCATGGATGAAAGCCAGTTAATGAGTCAAGAACATGCAGCAGCAGCAGAGGGGAGCGGCCTGATTGAATCTGCTGACTAGAAGAACTGTTTACAAATACAAAATGTATAAAAATTAAAAAAAAATTGTTGTTTAATCATAGTTGTTTCTTGAGCAGTTTTTGTAAATTATTATTATTATTTGTATCATGGTACAATACAAATGTTTAAAAAAAAAATTATTCATAGTTGTATTTCATGATGTACAGTACACATTAATCTGTAAAGAGAACACAGCTTAAACACTTGCTAGCTGTTAACATAGGATTCCATTCATTATGCTAAGCTAAGCTAGCGGCAACCCTGCCAAACGAAAACAATGCATGCACTGAGACAAATGCATTTGCCCACATATCTAAATGTAGGAAAGAAGTTCAATAAGCCTTATTTCTAAAAACGGTGGGAGTGTTCCTTTAAAGATAATAAAGTTTAAAATGTTACAGAAAGCATGAAAGCATGAAGTTCGACTCTACATAAAATCCCCTTTTGTCTGGTAACATTTAACAAACTAGAAAAAAAAAAACTTTATAACAATGTTAGGGCATAATGTTCCAACAATGTTATCACAAAAAATTTGTTTGTAAAGTACATTATTGTATCTTTTAGGAGAACATTCTAGAAACGTTTTAAGACTTTGGGGTAGACAATGTTCTAAAAATATTATCACTTAACATTTTAACAAGGATATTCCCAAACCATTTTATAGAACATTATCACACCTCTTAGGAGAACATTGTGTGAAGTACAATAACATTTACCACTTTATAAAATGTTAGAGGATAATGTTCTAAAATTTTTATTTGTAAACATTTAAGGAATATCACAAAACATTTATAATGTTTTTATAGAATGTTATCCTAACTTTCAAAAGAACATTCTAAGAACAAAAATAAAACATACAACATAAAACTTTATAAAAACGTTAGGGAATAATTTTATAAGAATGTTACCACTAAAACATTTTTACAATGTTTTTAGAAGAATGTTCTCCTAACTTTGAAAAGAACATTCTGGGAACAAAAATAAAACTACCCGCTGAAAACTTTATAAAAACGTTAGGGAATAATTTTATAAGAATGTTACCACTAAAACATTTTTACTATGTTTTTAGAAGAATGTTCTCCTAACTTTGAAAAGAACATTCTGGGAACAAAAATAAAACTACCCGCTGAAAACTTTATAAAAACGTTAGGGAATAATGTTATAAGAATGTTACCACTAAAACATTTTTACAATGTTTTTAGAAGAATGTTCTCCTAACTTTGAAAAGAACATTCTGGGAACAAAAATAAAACTACCCGCTGAAAACATTTATAGAACAATACATGGTAATGTTCTCAGAACATTCTGATAACAAAAAATTTCTAGCTGGGCTGGCTGAAACCTCATTTAGACTTTGTGATGCAAGGATATACAGGCATTAGAAGGGATAGACAGACAGGTAATGGTGGAGGGGTGGCAACATTTATTAAAAATGAAATTACATATAGAATATTAGAAATAAATGAAGAATATGAATCAATTACAGTAGAGATATTTTTAAGGAAACATAGTGTTAAAGTAATTAATTTTTATAATCCTTGCAATAGGTTAAGTATTGAAGTGTTAGGAAACATAATCGATATGGGGATTAAAAAAGTAATATGGTGTGGGGATTTTAATGCATATAATACTTTATGGGGAAGTGGTAATACTGATCACAATGGTAAAGTAATAGAAGAAATGATGGATTTAAAGGGTTTGGTATGCATGAATGATGGTAGAGCTAAAAGAATTGATGTAACTCGGGGTATTTGCTCACATATAGATTTAACACTGGTGTCAGAATGTTTAGCAGGGATGTGAGATTGGGATGTTTGGGAGGACTCTACAATAGGAAGTGATCATTATGCTATTAGTTGTAAAATAGGAGTGGAGGTTAGTGAAATTATAGAGGATAAGATGTGTAGATGGAAATTTAAAAAAGCAAATTGGGAGGCATTTAAATATGTTAGTGAAGTAAAGTTACAAAAGTTGTTTTTTAATGAGGAATTGGACAGTGTAGAAATGCATAATGAGAAATGATGTCAAATTCTGTATAGTACAGCTGAACAAATTCTTGGTAGAAGCAAAGGAATAAAAAGAAATAAGTCAGTTCCATGGTGGACCGAGTTATGTAGTGAAGCAATTAAAGCTAGAAATAAGGCTTTTAAAAAGGTTAGAAAGAAGTATAAATTTGATGACCTAATTCTATATAAAAAAACACAAGCCAATGTGAGAAGGGTTATAAGAGCTGCTAAAAAGAATTACTGGAGAAGCTATTGTGATTCTATAGGGGAGAAAGTAGATGTCAGTGAAGTATGGGTATGATCAGAAAGATGGGGGGTTTAAAAAGAAACTTTGGTCTACCTGTTTTGAATAATGAGGATAGAATTGCTGTGACTAATGTAGAAAAGGCAGAAATGTTAGCAGAGGTGTTTGTTAAGGTACACAGTAATGATGACATATCAGAAGAAATGAAAATAAATAGAGAGCAAAGTATAAAGGAACATCCAAATATTATGATGGAGAAAGAGACGTCCAATGATAATTTTGATGTGGAATTTTCATTGTATGAGTTAAAGAGAGCAGTTGGGGGAGTTAAGCAAACATCACCAGGAAAGGATGAGATATGCTATACGATGATACAAAATGTATCTGATGTGTCTTTGAATTATATATTGCGTCTTTTTAATAAAGTCTGGAGAACAGGGAGACTTCCTATATCGTGGAAACATGGGGTTATTATTCCTATATTAAAGCCAGCTAAGAACAAGCATAATGCTACAAATGATAGACCTATAGCGTTAACGTCGAGTTTGTGTAAAATAATGGAACGTATGATTGTGTTCAGATTGAGCTATTTATTAGAAAGGAAAGGAATTATTTCACCTCATTAAAGTGGATTTCGGAAAGGACGCAGTACTTTGGATGCTGTCATATGTTTAGAGACGGATATAAGAAAGGCTCAAGTCAATAAGGAGGTGGTAATAGGTATATTTTTTGACATTGAAAAAGCTTATGACATGCTTTGGAAGGAAGGGCTATTAATAAAGTTAGAACAATTAGGGATAGAAGGAAGAATGTTTAACTGGGCAAAAATTTTTTTGCTGAATAGAACAGTCCAGGTAAGGGTTGGAACATCATGTTCTAGAATATATCGAATAGATAATGGTACTCCACAAGGAAGTGTGTGCAGTCCAATATTGTTTAATATAATGATAAATGATGTATTTCAAAATGTCAAATTAGATATAGGAAGATCTCTTTATGCTGATGATGGAGCAATATGGAAGAGGGGGAGAAATGTATCATATGTAACACAAATCATTCAAACAGAGGTTAATGACGTGGAAAAATGGGCCAATAAATGGAGTTTTAGATTATCAATTGCTAAAACCCAACTAGTCTGCTTTACGAAGAGAAATAATATCCCTGAAATAAAAGTGAAGCTGTATGATTAGGTTCTGGAACAAGTTAAAGTTATTAGATATTTAGGGATATGGATGGATTCTAGATTGAATTTTAATACACATGTACAGAAATTGTTAGAAAAATGCAAAAAGGGTATTCATGTATTAAGATGTTTATCAGGGATGGAATGGGGAGCTGGTCGAAAGTCGATACAATATTGTGCCTTGATCAGGTCAGTAATCGATTATGGATGTATTATTTATGGATCTGCATCAAAATCGCTTATTAAAAAAGTTGAATCAATTCAGGCACAATCATTAAGAATATGTTGTGGGGCTTTTAGAACATCTCCTATAGCAGCGTTACAGGTTGAGGCAGGAGAAATGCCCATACATATATGTAATTGAAATTATCAATGAATTATTGGATTAATATTAAAGGGCATTCAGAGACACACTTATTCAAAGAAATATTAAAAGAGTGCTGGGAGTATGGAAATGATAGTATTAGTTTTGGTTGGACAGCAAACAAAGATGCTTTGACATTCCAGTTAGTCCCTATTTCAAATATTCCTCCTTGGTTGCTTCCTACACCTCAAGTCGATTTTTGTCTTCAATATAAACTCAAGAATGAAAAATCCATACCTAAGGAGGTTGTTGTAAAAGAGTATTTGGAACAAGCATGCTCCTCAATGCTCCATATATAAACAGATGGGTCAAAGGATCCTACAACAGGATACACAGCGGCAGCTGTATACATTCAGAGATTCCAGGTCAACATTCAGAAAAGAATAACTAATTATGCATCTGTTTTTACAACTGAGTTGATAGCAATTCTATTGGCGATTCAATGGGTGGAGGATGTAAAGCCAATATTTGTTCAGACTCTCTGTCAGCATTAAATAGTTTAATATCTGGGCAGTCAACAACTAGAACAGAATTAATATTTGAGATTCTAATACATTTACTAAGAATACAGGAAATGGGTATAGTCCTGAAGTTCATATGGGTACCTGCACATGTGGGAGTACATGGGAAGGAAATAGTTGACAAACTGGCAAAACAGGCATTACAACATAAGAATATTGAAGTACAAATTCCACTAAGTAGAGTTGAAATAAAAGGAAGAATTAAAGAATACATGAATAAAAAGTGGCAAGAAGAGTGGGACAGGGAAATAAAAGGCATACATCTTTACAATATTCAAAAACGAGTTGGCAAAGGGAAAGAGTGTTTTAATAGTAGGAAAGAAGATATCATCATTTCACGACTCCGAATAGGACATTCTGGATTAAATCATTCATTGTTTATAATAGGGAAACACCAAACTGGATTGTGTACCTCATGCAGTGAAGTAGAGACTATTGAACATGTACTTTTACATTGTGTAGCATTTAGCAGGGAAAGAGAAGAGTTTATTAATAAATTGAAAGATTTAGGATTAGTAAATTTCAGTATATCAAATCTATTAAGTTGTGCTTCAGGAGAATCAAGGATACAGAGGAAATACTTAGTTATCTCAAAAAAACAGGATTGGATAGCAGAATTTAAAATTTATATATGGCATAAATATTATTTATTTAATAACTTTTTTTTTGTTTTTTTGTTATTTAAGTCCCTGTTTGATGCTTCACACTCCAGTCCAGTTGGTGGCGGTAATACACCATAAGTTGGATTGTCAACCGCCATTAAACAATACAAGAAGAAGAAGAAGAATTAAACCGAAAGCAGTCGTGGATCAAAAAAATAAAAAATGCCTCTGAAAATTATCTCGGAAGATACAAAATCATCAATTGCTCCACATGTGACAGTAAGTTGACTAAGTTGATTTTTCTTCATAGCTGTATCGGTAGAGTATTCGCGTTTAAACAGACCGTATGAAGAACACAACACTTGATAAAGTTACTTTCGTGATGGCCTAACGTACTTTACGTCAAAGGTAACACTCATGGCCGAAAATGGTTAAATGTACACTTTTTCCTTCTTTAATTTGGAGAATTTTAGTAATAATGTTAATATAAATGTTAATATTGAAACGATGTTGGACTTTGGTTGACTTTAAACCATATTTAATAATCTATTGTGTAGTGTGTGTGACGCAGTAAGTCTGGGGAAAGGAAGTGAATCTTCAGTGTCAGGATAACCACATAAACATAAAAATAACATGTTTGCTTAATCGGAAAAGTGTGAAAAACACTAGCAAGAGTTCAGCAGTGTCATTAAAGTAAAGATGAATACAGCGACCTGCGATTGAAAATGTGGCCTACATGATCTACAAACCAACATTATTTACAGTAACTGGAGAAAAACTGTTAATGTGTTAAACTGAATTAAATGACATTTTAAATAAAATGTTTCAAAATGCAGTTGTGTATTCTGTATGTTTTCTGTGTCCACATACAGGCTTGAAATCAAGTCTCACATCGAGGAGGAGCAAACTTCCTGTAAAATGAGTGTGTGTGAGGAGAGAGAGGAGGAGAACCGTACCTCTAAAATGAGTGTGTGTGAGGAGAGAGAGGAGGAGGAGGCGATTGTTCACACTCAGAGAGCAGCATCTCCAGTGTCCAGCTGTGTGTCCATGAAGAGTAACAACTCCATGTTTCTGCCTCCTGCGTTCAGTGATGGACCATCTTCAGTGTCCAGCTGTGTGTCCATGAAGAGTAACAACTCCATGTTTCTGCCTCCTGCGTTCAGTGATGGACCATCTTCAGTGTCCAGCTGTGTGTCTATGAAGAGTAACAACTCCATGTTTCTGCCTCCTGCGTTCAGTGATGGACCATCTTCAGTGTCCAGCTGTGTGTCCATGAAGAGTAACAACTCTATGTTTCTGCCTCCTGCGTTCAGTGATGGACCATCTTCAGTGTCCAGCTGTGTGTCCATGAAGAGTAACAACTCCATGTTTCTGCCTCCTGCGTTCAGTGATAGACCATCTTCAGTGTCCAGCTGTGTGTCTATGAAGAGTAACAACTCTATGTTTCTGCCTCCTGGGTTCAGTGATGGACCATCTTCAGTGTCCAGCTGTGTGTCCATGAAGAGTAACAACTCCATGTTTCTGCCTCCTGCGTTCAGTGATAGACCATCTTCAGTGTCCAGCTGTGTGTCCATGAAGAGTAACAACTCTATGTTTCTGCCTCCTGCGTTCAGTGATGGACCATCTTCAGTGTCCAGCTGTGTGTCCATGAAGAGTAACAACTCTATGTTTCTGCCTCCTGCGTTCAGTGATAGACCATCTTCAGTGTCCAGCTGTGTGTCCATGAAGAGTAACAACTCTATGTTTCTGCCTCCTGCGTTCAGTGATGGACCATCTTCAGTGTCCAGCTGTGTGTCCATGAAGAGTAACAACTCCATGTTTCTGCCTCCTGCGTTCAGTGATAGACCATCTTCAGTGTCCAGCTGTGTGTCTATGAAGAGTAACAACTCTATGTTTCTGCCTCCTGGGTTCAGTGATAGACCATCTTCAGTGTCCAGCTGTGTGTCCATGAAGAGTAACATCTCCATGTTTCTGCCTCCTGCGTTCAGTGATGGACCATCTTCAGTGTCCAGCTGTGTGTCCATGAAGAGTAACAACTCTATGTTTCTGCCTCCTGGGTTCAGTGATAGACCATCTTCAGTGTCCAGCTGTGTGTCCATGAAGAGTAACATCTCCATGTTTCTGCCTCCTGCGTTCAGTGATAGACCATCTTCAGTGTCCAGCTGTGTGTCTATGAAGAGTAACAACTCTATGTTTCTGCCTCCTGGGTTCAGTGATGGACCATCTTCAGTGTCCAGCTGTGTGTCTATGAAGAGTAACAACTCTATGTTTCTGCCTCCTGGGTTCAGTGATGGACCATCTTCAGTGTCCAGCTGTGTGTCCATGAAGAGTAACAACTCTATGTTTCTGCCTCCTGCGTTCAGTGATAGACCATCTTCAGTGTCCAGCTGTGTGTCTATGAAGAGTAACAACTCCATGTTTCTGCCTCCTGCGTTCAGTGATGGAGCTGCTGTGACCTTTGACCCTGTGTGAGTATCATGTTGTTTAGGGCTGGCCCAGATTCTGTTACGCCTGTTTCACACATACTCCGTCTGCAGTGTGTATGCGGTGCATATTTTTTTCCGTACCCATGTTAATGGATTACAGAGTTCACACTGCACGAGGATGCTGTCCGTCAGTCCGTTCCAGGAGCATTGCATCTGCAGCAGTGCGATGATCGTTTTCGTACCGAGTCTATTTTTTGCTGTGCTGCACTGCTGCAGTAAAGTGATAGAACATTGTTCGCATTAAAATAAACATGTACTGGCGCAAAAATCTGTTAACATCACCACAGATGCATATAATTTAAAATATACTCTTGTTTCAAAGTCAACACATGGCTTTTTTCTTAAGTAAAGCAAGGAAAAGACACCTTAACTGGCATCTAGGTTATAAAAAAGTGCCATAAAAGACTTACAGAGTCCTCGTGCTAGCTGGTCAACAACAATAAACATGCCGAGGAAGATTAAGATATTGCGCTATTCCTGGTTGTGGAAGAGCACAGTCGCTGCATAAGCTTCCTTCGCATCCTAATATTAGGAATGAGTGGTTGAACTTTATTTTTAATGAAGTTCCAGCTCACGTGGGGAACACATGTTCATTTCACTGCGGAGTCGTTTGTAAACAAATTTCCGGTCAGTGCTGAATTTGCACAGATATCATTGACAAGTTAATTCGCTCAACCTCGGTTGTTTGGAGATATTTTGGTGATCCCATCCGACATAAAACAGCGACGTACGTGGACTGCATGCTTATCATAGGTTCACGTTTACCACACGGAATTTCATTATTAAATGATCGTGCTTCTTCTAAGTTCTTCCATATTACATTGAGCCCAACACAGAGGTAAAGCTACATTAACTACATTCACACACAGGCTTATCACCTTGTTAGTTGCGGTGGGTGACATACAACAAGCTAACGCTTGTTATAACAAACTATAATCACTAAAACATCGGACTTGTACATGATCACTATCATAATTGTTTGTCTTTAGTTATGTATTAATGACTCAGCATCGCCTGTATCAAAAGAGAAATAATGTCATCCGATGTTTAAAATGAATAAAATAGACTAGACAGCCCTTACTGGAGATCCACAAATACTGAACTTTGAGGTGTGTCGCATGCGCGCGCGCGTGTGTGTGTCGGTGAGATGCACGCACGTGTGTGTGTGTGTGTGTGTGTGTGTGTGTGTGTGTGCGTCGGTGAGATGCGTGCGCACGTGTTTGTGTGTGTGTCAGAGAGAGAGAGAGAGAGAGAGAGAGAGAGAGAGAGAGATGCACAGAGATGCACAACAAAAGAAAGATGCAAAACAAAAACCATTTTGTTTTTGCCCGTTTGCATTTTTAATGTTTTACTTACACAATAAGTAATGATATTATTGATATACAGTGTAGAGTAAAAAAATGCTGATCACAATTAAGATTTTAATAAATAAATCTACCTTAGTTTTAATAAATTGTTGACCTGTTTGGGAAGTGTTTGTCATGTTTTGACAATAAAGGATAGTTTAAAACCACAGCTGTCTGTTTTCTACATCTTTCACTCAGGAGCAAAAATATGCCTTTAAACTGTGAAGAAATAAAGATTTTACATTTATCGTGATATTTATCGATATCAAATGATATGGAAAATGATATCGTGATATTTTTTTTGGGCCATATCGCCCAGCCCTATTGGAAGTGCATTTTTAACAGTAATGTAAACAATGTATCTCCTGACATTTTAAGTTGAACTTCAGAACTATTTTCTGAAAAAAGATTTTCTTAAAATAATGCCTTTCTAATGTCTTAATGTCTTTCTTGAATTCAATTAACATAAAACATAAAAAAAATATATATATAATATCAAGACTTGACTTGACATATTTAACTGTTAACACTGTAGTGGCAAAACTTACTATTTAATAATCTAACCATGCCAAACCATGCCTAATGTGGGATCAATATTATGGATTTAATTTTGTTTTAAGGTTACATACTCACATTTGTATTTGTTTAAATCTCATTTTGCAGTAATAATGAATATTCTGTTCCATGATCATGAATAGTGTGATGCAAGAAATTTTAACTAGCTTAACAGATGTAACATACCTGCACTATGGCATCTGGAAGGCCTGTCATCCTGGAGAGGGCATCTTTCACAGCCAGGGTCTTCTGCATCAACACTTCAAGTGTGGGCAGTAAAGTCCCATAAGGACAGTCACCTTGTAAAATGTGCAGTGCTGCAGTCAGAGGCTTCATGGCGGTGGAGGAGGAACTGGTACTCTTTGTCTTTGAAGCATTTAACTTCCAACTTGGTGCACAGAGTATTCAGCTAATGGGGATTTCTGGGGATCATGGGGATTTCTGCAATTCTCTTTATAGCATCAAAAAGATAATTCCACCTTGTGGATCTTGGTACCAGGAGCTTTATTTTGCTGACTTCCTCCACTGTTTCTGATGCAAGGGTAGATCTTGATTTGGTCCAAAGAGCTGTGCATTTTGCTGTGCTGCTCCTATACACAGCCATGCACTCTGCATTGGAAGTTAAATATTTCTCCACATCATTTGTGGAAATTAAGTTGATGGTGTGTGAAGCACACCTGTGGTGCGGGGGAAGAGACAGCTGGCTATCACTTTCTGACAGATCTAAAAAAGTGACATTCATATGTGGGGCAGGGCTCTCCCTCCTCCATCTCATCATTGGACTCTGTGACAGGCTGATAAACTTTAAACGCCTTGACAAAGTTGGATCCATTATCAGTCACTGTTGCAAATACTTTGTTGAGTAGTCCAAATGAAGAGTAAATGTTTTCGATTTCTGCACCAATAACATCATACATGTGTCTATCACGAATTCTCCTACATGCTAATGCTGCCTTGTTGCGCTCTAATGTGGATCTACTGATCCAGTGGAGCGTTACTCCCATAAAACTTCTGTTGTTAGCGGTCCAAATATCTGCGGTAGTTGACACAAAGTCGACCTCATTCAGCGCAGCCTTCAGATTACCCTTCATCACTGGAGCTTGTCATTGACAGTATAGGGATCTTGTTTATTATGGCACGAAATGAGGGTGAGTCAGCTGTGTTTAAGGGCAGCATTTCCTCTACAACATACTGCCTCACCAAACTTCAACTCTCCCCCACTTACAGGTTTTGCACTGAAGTCCAGCTTTTGTTGTTTGGGTGGTAGGGACCTATTTGATGTTGTGTTTTTGTAGCTAGATAACACTTTATTGCTATCAGCACAGAGTAGAGTGTACAATGAACCTTAGCATTGCCATCCTTAGCTGACACAAACTCAAAATAGTGACTGTATTTCCAGCTGGAAAACGTGCACCTCTCTACTCCCTCCATTGTTGTTTACGTTTGTGTCACTGAGTGATATATTACACGTGATGTGAACTGTCCTCGTGCTGAAAACGTGACTTGTCGCACACGTAACTTCATTCCCCAAGACGCAAGAAGAAAGCAAAAATATGTTTTTATTAATGAGAATTACAAAAATAGTAACGCACAGTGACTTGGATAAGTCATTTTAATCTGATTACTAGTTTGGAAATTGTAACGCGTTAGATTACTCGTTACTAAAAAAAGTGGTCAGATTAGAGTAACGCGTTATTAATAGGGGTGTAAGAAAATATCGATACACGTGAATATCGCGATATTATGTTTGGCGATATTGTATCGATTCTCAAAAACGCTGTATCGATATTTATATATTTATTTATTTACATCCAAGATTCGTGGCTTTGTGTTCGGTTTAAACCACAGACTGTATAACACCCAACCGCTAGATGGCAGTGTTATCTCAGAACGTATAACTGACGCGGAGCCGGAGAAGCGCAAGGTGAAAGTGCTAGTGTTTACATTAGCAAACCCAGCTCTCAAGACGATAGAATTATTCCGCTCTTGCAGTATACAGAGCTGAAGTGTGGACTCATGTTGGCTTCAGCTATAAAGAAGCCACTAAGGAAATCGACAAGAATCATTTTGTTTGCAAAATAGGCCAAGTTATAATCTAATACTCGGGAAACACATTGAAACAGAGAGCTCGCTTAACATCCTGATGTCACCCGCGCTGCTGAGAAGCGTTTCGATAAAATGTCCTGCACGTTTTCCTCTCAGTAACAAAATAAACACACGCCAAAACTGACAGCGGTGGCAGGAGAACGAAAGATAATAGCGATGTGGATATGGATGCACCAGCTCTGCAGCTCAGTAACGTTACTTGAAACAGCACTTTATACAATAGACTGCTTTATAGAAAACAGCTTTAGGGTCCGATCACACAGAACGCGTTTTTCAGGTTCGAAAACGCGAGGCGCACTGCACTCCCTTTTTTGGTCGGCGTTTTCTCATTCAAAAATGAGCAGTGCACTTCAATGTTTCTAGGCAACCCCCGAATCACCTGTACTGTCAGTCAAATCAATGTAACGGTCAACACAACGGAAGGTCCGCCGCTTCATTCATTCGATTGGACAACAGAACATAAGCGCGATGATGTTGCATGCTTTTCCGCTCAGAGTTGACTTTTTTTCCACTTCATGCGCTCGGAGCGCTCCTTCAGAAACGCGAGGCGCCCAGGGCGCATAAGCAGCGCGCATAACGCTCTCTGCCAACCGAAATCCATTCAAAAAAGGCTTCTCGCTGCAAAAACACGTTCTGTGTGATCGGGGCTACTGTGTTAAATATAAAACAGTCATTCAGTCATGAAATGGACTGCACTTTCTGTTGTTAAATAGCCACTGCTATACTGTGAACCTTTAAAACATATACACAAAGAATCCTGCAGTCACTTTACATTTCCCTTAATTTAGATTGCACATTGCATATGATTAGTGTTATAAATGATACTGTATTAATTAAATAAAATACTTTGTCTCGTGTTTTAGGCTTATGGTTGTGTTCTTTATTCTTTTAAATTATAAAAAACAAAAACACACAAAAAGAAATATCGCAATATATTGCCTCTCTTACAATATCGCAATATATTGCAATATATTGCCTCTCTTACAATATCGCAATACATTGCAATATATCGTATCGTAACCCCTGTATCGTGATACGTATTGTATCGCCAGATTCTTGGCAATACACAGCCCTAGTTATTAAGTAACGTGTTACTGGCATCACTGATTGCTATAGATCTCATTATATTCCTTTCTTGATCGGTTGTCTGTCTCTCAAGTTGACATTTGAAGGGCAGCGTGCGCACGTGTGTGTGTGTGTGTGTTTGTGTGTGTGTGTGTGTGTGTGTGTGTGCGCGGTTCTCGCTTATATCGTCTGATCTTGCGGGCTATGTGTAGTATAATAGTCCAATCAATCGTGGGTCGATGAGAAATAAATCATTGTGTTTGTTTGATAAATACATTTACGAGCCCTGTGATCGAGACAATCATTCCGGTTGCCGCTTCTCCGTCAATCTCTCTTCTCCCTCGTGAAGCTCATTAAATATGCAAATCTTATCCAATCCTAGCCATGGGCGTTTACTTCCAAGTCTCCAGTGCGTCACGCCCACCAAAACCCAGCGTTTTGGAGAGATCCTCAAAACCAGTGTAGAAAATAGCCTATTACTTATTAGTTATGATGTTTTTAAATATAAAAAACCACACAAACGTCATTAGTTGACCTCAGACAACAGTATAACATTTTTAAAAAGCCAGTTCATGACACCTTTAACATGTAATCAAAACAGTAGTTTCGAAATCAGACTACATATTCAGCTTGCAGCAGTTCGTAGCTCAGTACACATTCTGCTACAGCGTTTCTCGAGTCAGGACCGGGTTGCAGCGGTTCTCGGATTACCTGTACAGAATCGAGAACCATTTCTATCGGACATGTTCGATCTTTCGGACATGTTCGATTCTGAGTAACGATGAGCTGAGATACTAAGCATGCGTGTTAGCGTTGTCTTGAACCGAACTGTTTCTCTCGGAGTGGGACAGATGCTGTTTCTCTCGGACAGCTGATGTTGATAATATGAGCACAGGTGGACCGAGGATTTGTGTAAGTTTGTTATGTCAATGTCAGTTTATTTAATCTGTGTAAAACATCAGTGTTTGCACGACAGTGGCTGTATTGAGTGCTTTTGCAAAACATAAATGAGAAAACGTGTCCAAGATGATGATGACAATTATTACTATAAGTAATGATTACAAAAACATTATGAATGTGTTTTTATCTTTCAGGGATAGAAATGACGTCATTTCGTAAGAGACCGGTGATCTGTTTTTTTTACTGTCCGAAAGAACCAGTTTGTTCAAAAGAACCAAACTTCCCATCACTACCCTAGATGTGATATTATATTGGTTCACCCTAAAAAACTACAACCCTGGCAATAACACACACACACACACACACACACACACACACACACACACACACACACACACACACACACACGCACACACACACGCACACACACACACTAGGCATGTGCCGATATCAATTTTTCATGTTGCGATTAATTGATGAAGTTTTATCACGATATGCGATATTATCACGATATTGAAATAAGTTGCAAAAAAAGTGTTGCCATAGCATAACAGCTTTAAGAACTATTTTTGTAAGAACAAAAATAACTGAATGTTTAAATACAATAATGCACCAAAAATATATACAGCTCTGGAAAAAAAATTAAGAGACCCCTCATTGAGAAATCAATGTTAAGTGGTCTCTTGATTTTTTTCAGAACTGTTAAAGTACAATTTTCAAACAGATTAAAGTGCAAAAGAATTAGGCTATAAAGAACAACAGGTAGGCTTACAAATTACAATAAGGTCTCATTATTTAATGCATTCACTAAGATTGAGCAACAGCTACATTTGGTACAGAAAGTATAATGTTTTTGTTAATGTTAGTTAAGAAATACCGATCATTGTTAGTTTTATCTTAGGTCCATTAAAAAAGTTATTTTGATTTTAATGTTATTAAACAGTAACTAAGAAATTAACATAGAATTATGAATTCTTTATAAGTATTTTTCATTGTCAGTTTGGTAATAATTAGGGGTGTCCATGGTTAATCGATTAACCGGTTAACCGTTAAAAAATGCGTAACCGAGTGAAACATTTTGCTCGGTTAAGTGGAGTCAATGACGTGCTTTGAATTTAGTTGTAATATATTTTTGCACCACTAGAGACCGCCAGAGCGCTCTCAGACATTTGTAATATCCACAAGAAGAAGTCATGACCAGCTTAGTTTCTAAGCGGGCAAAGAAAAAGTAGAGCGTGGTGGGAGCACTTTAAAATTGAGAGTGACGGGGCAAAATGTAAGTATTGCAATGCAGTGCTTACCGCATTTTTCAGGCTATAAGTCGCTCCGGAGAATAAGTCGCATCAGTCAAAAAATGCGTCATGAAGAGGAAAATAACATAAGTCGCACTGGACTATAATGCATTAGGGCAGAAGCAGAGCGGGAGACGCGCGCGCTGTGCATAACGGAGCAGAAGAAAGAAAGTTTGAAGTGAGAAACTTGTGAATGACTAGAGAAAAGCAGACGTTACTTTAACTGTAATGAAGAAAACAAAAAAAAGCTAATCGCGGACTGAAAGCAAGATGGCCAGAGCTGAAGGAACGAGTCCACAGATGCTTGAACGCTCTGCCGGGAGAGGCTCAGCCGCGCGAGTCAAACGCTGTGTCTGTGTGAATCATTCTCGGCTGCATATTTTACTACATGCCCTAATCATGCAGGCGCCCTCGTGGCCACTCGCATTGCTCGTGAACTGGAGCGCATCTCATCCTAATTTAACGAAACTCAGCGTACGCCTCACAGACATGAAATATATCTTAAGAAAGCTTGAAATGTCTTTTAACAATTTAAAACGAAAAGAAATAGGCTACTCTCTGATTATGTAATCCATGATGTGCATTTCTCTCTATAGGCGCGTTCACTACGGACATGGTGGTCGTCAAATTAATAAGCTAAAAATAACCCTGACGCACACTATGGTTAACCGAGTATTAACCGCTAAGGGCCTCGGTTAACGGTTAATGAAAAACTTGAAAACGTGCAGCCCTAGTAATAATGAATTAACATGTTAACTAATGAAGTCGTATGTCTCAACGTTTTACTGAACAATAACAAATAATCAGAACAGTTCTAATGATTAGGGCATGTTGTAGTCCAGATTAAAACATAAAAATATTTAAGTTTGAAAATAAATAGCCTATTAAGTCTTTAAGTATTAAGTATTTGGTGCTGTGATGAACAACATTGAGATTACAAAAACGAATGGCTGTTTTAAAAACTACACACTTTTTTGTTTTTTTGCTGGTTTCCGGGGTAACCGGCTGAATTCTGCAGTTCATCAGCGCCCTCTGCTGTCACTGAGCGGCACTTCAGCAGCGCGTCTCCTTCACCGGTTCAGTCATGTGCAAACGCACGTTGGGCTTGTTTATATCTGAGCGCGTGTCCCTTTGACGCAGAATACAGCAGTGTTGAGCATTTATACGGTTGATGGGCAAATTATTCTTGAGTGCATTATAAAAAAAATGATAAATTGTTAATAAATTATTATTTACGATATTTTAAAGTGCCCACGATAACAATATCGTGCATATTCATTATCGTGATAAATCGCATTATCCAAAATCGACACATGTCTAACACACACACACACACACACACACACACACACACACACACACACACACACACACACGTGTGTGTATGTTTGCACAAAGAGTTGTTAAAATTAAAGAATAAGAAGGCTATATAAAATATGTATCCAAATTGAATATATTTATAGATGATAGTATTGTAGTCCAGATAACTAGTTAGTCTCATTTGCCTCTTACTGGCACCCTTATTTTTGAACGGGAAAGTTACATAATGAGATACATAATCAGTTACATATCCAAACTTAAATGTTGCTGCCCTTGATGTACTGCACTGCATTTATTTGTATTTTCTATTAATATTAAACCTGTGCTTGGTCTTCCTAAAACTGTCCCTAAAACTAAAAAAGTCAAAGTGATAAACCCAACCCAGTTGTCTTTTAAATTTGTCCCAAACAATCAATATGCTCTGGGAGATTGTTTAGGTGCAGTTGACATTGAAACTTCATTTAAAAACATGAAGGCTTTTAATTTTGATGTCAACGAGAGGGAGAAAGAATAGCACATATCAAGAATGGAATATAATGAGATTGATCGGCCTGCCGGGCTTTGCGAGCGATAGCCCATCCGTGTCCAGCGTGCTAAAGTTATGCTCTGTTAGACACGTACACATAAGCAAAACGATCTATAACAATGCAATACTATTACATATAAAAACACATTTTACTCACGTAAGTGTGTTGCACCATTCCTGTCGGATCCAAATCCAGCATCGACCGGAGATTAGTTTACAAACGATCCCGCAGTGAACGGAAGTAAACATGTCTACCCCACGTGAGCTGGAACTTGATTAAAAATGAAGTTCAACCACTCATTCCTAATATTAGGATCCCAAGGAAGCTTATGCAGCGACTGTGCTCTTCCACAACCAGGAATAGCGCAATATCTTAATCTTCCTCTGCATGTTTATTGTTGTTGATCAGCTAGCACCAGCCCTCCATGAGTCGGTGGGCTGGGCTCTGGATTAGATGTGCTGTAGAAGCGGTGTTTCGTCGCGCACTGACGTCAGTAGAAGCACACGATCGTTTTCTGGGCCTGGTGTCTATAAAAGCTTTTCTTTGACTAACAAGGAAGTTTCAGCTCTGAAACTTACAGGATATTCTTATATTACCACGACATTTTATATATTAAAAGCTCAAGGGAAAGTTGATTCCTCAATTCATCACCCCTTTAAGCAATTAAGATGATGCATGTGTTTATCCAGTCTAGTGCGTCTCTCCCCAATTTTCCCAACAAAAATCCCTCTCAGAAAATACATAAAACTGATATTACTGAGCTATATGCGTTTAAAGGTAGCCTATTAAAAAGGTATAATGGCGTTGCTCAGTTCAGCATGTTGGGAAATCACCAATCGGGCATTTTGTCCTGTGTCAGAAAAAGGGGTTGAAAGGGCTATAAGTGGTGGACTAAAACAGAAGATTAGCCAACTTATTTTTAGCTTTCCTCGTGCTGTGTAGAAATAATGTTGAATCATCCATTCCTCTGTTGAGCTGCTTTCTTTTTCGCCTCGGACACGACCTGCGGAGCTGAATGTGCGTCACTGGCTGCACTTATGCTGGTACGCAGAGGATCCTCCTTGCCAATGGATTTCATAGTAAATTGTGTCTAGTACTATATAAATAAAGGTTTAATTGGCATCTTTATTTCAAACGACCCAACCGACCGTGACCCGAATATCATTACAAATATTTTTGGATGACCAGCTCATTTTGGATCAACCAAATCACTGGTTTAAACAACCATGTTGAATGATTCTTTTTTAAAAATTAGATTTTAAAACTGTGAATCCCGCGATATCCGCGACTGATCTCGCAGGTGTCTAATCCACTATGAGAAGAGAGAATTGTCCAATTTGCTTGTACTTTTTTCACTCCTTCCTTCATTTCAGCCGAGGCAAACTGCATCTGAAACAAGCCTATTTATTTTTAATGTGTGACGTAATGCGTTGCTGAACTGAATTTGTGGGTTCTGTCATGCCGCTTCACTCGTGTTGCAAGCAAGGGGATAATCCTCCTTCTGCTTTTATTGGAGCGGCCATTGCTAATCAAGCCATCACCAGCTGTTGGCATCCCATTGACTCCCATTCATTTTGGCGTCACTTTGACAGTGACAGGCGTTTAAAGACTCCATTTGTCCATTGTTTATTTCTAAATAAACACGACAGTGTATAAAATGCTCCATTACCTTGTATCTGTAGGAGCTGTTTTTGTAAAAATAGGCTAATGATTTTGTCATAACCCCGAGACTCTCTGTCGCACAGTAGAGAAATTACCGTACAGACCCGTATAGGAGGAGAAGCTCGCAGGCAAATGATCCTGGCGTTCATTTTTAAAATAAATAAATACTATGCAAAATAACAAAATAAGTAATCAGAATACTTACCAAAAGTTGCTCCTGCTCACACTCTCCGTCTCTGCAAGATTCAGATTTAACTTTGCACAACTACTAGAAGACTTACAGCTGTCAGACAGGTTGCTCACATCACATCTACGTCCTCAAGCTCAGTCTGGGCCTGCGCCGTACGCTCAGCCATCAGGAAGTGACTGCTTCTAATTGACTTCCCTTTTGTCCGCCGAAGTTTATGGGTCGCTGTGTCCATTTCTTTTACTGTCTATGGTTGCAAGCAGCAAAAGTTGAAGATTTCTTAACTTTTCAAGCGCCAACACAGGAATCATCCAATCAGATCACCCTATGAAAATACCCTAGAGCAGACGTGTGATTGGCTGTTGTCACTATGAGGGTCGCATCAGCACACAGCTTCAGCCACGCTCTCCGTCAAGCGTCAACTCCAACGCCCATTGCAGCGTCATAGCAACAGGTCTGGAAGATCAAACCTGCGCCGGAGCTTATTTCATGTTAACAGGATTAGATCGCATCTTTTAAGTGCAGGTGATGCTTAAAATCTCTCCCAACCACTGCTACTTCATTACAAGAGTTTGTTATTGAACCAGGGGCAGAAATATTTTTTAATTATAAAAAATACAATAGTATATAGTTATACAATAGTAATAATATAATAATGTTGTGTATAGTACTATAGACACAGCTTATTGATGGAGAGATTTATTTATGATGTAATAATTACTTTATAATTTTCCTGGAGTTATTCTGAGCCCTGCATTCATTTGAGTGATGGCAGATATTATGGGATGGCTTGATGCAGCGCATGAGATGCAGATAATTTAATCTTGACCCTTAAAGGGTTAGTTCACCCCAAAATTTAAATTCTGTCATTAATTACTTATCCTCATGTCATTGGACACCCATCAGACCTCCGTTCATCTTTAGACACAGATGAAGATATTAGTGTTGAAGTCCGATGGCTCAGAAAGGCCTTCATTGACACCAATGTCATTTCCTCTCTCAAGACCCATAAAGGCACTAAAGACGTCGTTACAAAGCCCATCTCACTACAGCGGCTCTACAATCATTTCATGAAGCGACGAGAATAGTTTGTGTGCACAAAAAAATAACAACTTAAATACGGTATTGATGGGCCGATTTCAAAACAGTTTCGAACCGTTATGAATCAGCATATTGATTCATGATTCGGATCGCGTGTCAAACTGCTGAAATCACGTGACTTTGGCGATCCAAATCAATAATCAATACGCATTATATGATGTCACTACGTTGTCTTGCCGCCAGCCAATCGCTGTATTGCTGATCGTGGTTTCGAGTATCGATCATCTGCCCTCTTCAGTGAACACAAGAACGAGCAGTGATCTCAGATAACTTAATCCAGATATTTTAATCAAATCCACAAATTCGTTTGAAGAACCAAATTAGCCAGAGATCAGTTATCAGGATTAAAAGATCTGGGATCTGTCAAATCATCTCAGGTGTATTAAAGGAGGTACAAAGAACGGACCCCTGAAGTGAAAGCAAGCAATGAAAAAAGTAAAAAAAAAAAAAAGTCAGAGAAGCTCAAGTTAAGATAATACATTAGCTATAAATAAATATGCTTTAGATAATACGTCAATATGTAAATACTTGTTTAAAATAATCAATTCAGCAATGTTTGCACTATTTTCTGTTTATTTTGATAAAGGAAATGCATTTGTTTAATAAATATACTGTCATTTAAAATGTTTCTTGTGAAAATGAAAAACATAAAATATAAATAAATATATATATTTGAAGGAGATTTAATATTTATATCTCTTTTATTATATGATTAATGTCATATTTTAAATATGATGGTTTCATTATAAATATAGTGGTTATCTCTAAGGTGGAAACCCAATGCAATAACTAATATTAAACATCTGAATCTAATCTTCAAAGTCAGCGTCTGTTTATTATCATGGTAATTATTGTGTCTTTAGCCCAAACAGCAAGTGCGCCTTTTACCCCAAATACTTTTACATGTCCTTCTGTTATTGAAAAAAAAAAATCATTAAGAAAACCGTCGTCTCATAATATAGACAATCATTTTAGCAAATAATTTAAATTTATTGAAGCCGACAAATATTCTGAAATATTTCTGTTTTTTTTTTCTCAGTATCAACGACAGGAAAAGAAAGAGAGCAGCTTCTCCAGTGTCCGACTGTTTGTCCATAAGGAGTAACAACCCCACGCATGAGCACCCACAATTCAGTGCTGGAGCAGTGACCTTTGACCCTGTGTGAGTATCATGTAGGGTGAGAGACACAAGAACACTGAACGCACAAAGTTAAAACTCTTTAACAAGTACAAGTAGCAAGTGAAAGTTGTGATGCATAGAAAGAAATCGATTAAAAATGAAAAAAATGAAAACATGCCATATATTTAAAAATAAACGTATATCGGTAATTCATCCATTTGATGAATGGATTGGGGGGGGGGGGTGTTAAAAAACTCTGGTTAATAAACTCTGATTATAGTTTCACCAACAGTAATTCTGGATTGTCTCCACCAAACAGTAAATATTTTTATTTGTTTATTTGAATAGGGACAAGTATGTCACATAAACACGTTACATACTACAACATTTTAGCCGAAGCTAATTCTCAATGTCCGTCCCTAGTGAGCCTTTACAAAATTAAACAATACACAGTATAATTAAACATAATAATACAATATAAAACAATATCAGCCAAGCTGACAATCAGTGGTCACATATTTGACTTCTGATTAAAGTGTCTTTGAGTTTGTTTAAAAATGACCCAGTTTGACTCTCCTTTAAGTTCAGTAGTCAAATAATTCCAATATGAGCTAAGTAAATCAATGAACAATGAGCGCAGGTGAGCCGTGTTTCTTCTGGCTGCGCATCTTTTAATGTCTGTGGTATCTGCCACTACAACACATTTCTCCCTGAGACCAGAGTTCGGCGCTGCGCCTTCCCTGGCAGAGTTCTGGCGAGATCACTGCAGGTTAGGTTTAGTTGGTTTACAGGGTTTTTCCTGCATAGAGAATTACGAGGCCGCCGCCTCCGTCTGTCGACAAAACTCAGACAGGCAGACAATTGCTCAGATTCAGCCTGTCGTGATAATCAGACATATATATCGTCACAGGATACTTCAGCGATCACTCTTATATTATGATTTGCTGGTACAAAGTCATCTAAAGCCGTTCCATAGCTGAATGTGTGGGACAAGGATATTATTATTTCCATCGTTAAATTAAAGTTGACGGAAACTCGTCTTCCCTCCGCTGCAGCTGTCAGTCATCATCTCCGTTCAGCATTCAAACTGTGCATCGCGATCGGTTACGACAATCAGCAGGTAAAACTCCCCAAGATCATATATTCCCATTATAATCCTTGATCCTTGGGTTTGCGCAGGGCTGGACTGGTAATCTGGCATACCGGGCAATTTCCCGGTGGGCAGACGCACTTTGGGGCCAATAGGTGTTTTTTGTGTGTGTGTGTGTGTGTGTGTGTGTGTGTGTGTGTGTGTGTGTGTGTGTGTGTGTGTGTGTGTGTGTGTGTGTGTGTGTGTGTGTGTGTGTGTGTGTGTGTGTGTGTGTGTGTGTGTGTGTGTGTGTCAACTTGCAGTGACAGCTGCGCATTGGTTGTCTTCTGAATTGACAGGCCAAAATGAGAGAGACCTCCCCTCCATATTAGCCGCTTTTTTCTATTTATTAATTTATTATTTGAGCGCATGGAACTGCAAAGGCGAATATCCGCACAGCACAGCCGCTGACGAATGTACGCTGCGTTTAAATACTGCTCTATAGGTCAACCCCGCCCTTACTCTTAAGCTGCTGACTTCTCTCTATTCCTTAGTAAAAGTTGCTCTCAGCTGCTTTGTGAATATGTTTTAAGAGAAAACTCTTAGCTAAGAACTTTTACTGCCATTTAGGAGAACTCAATTTAGGAATACAATCAGAGCTGTATTAATAAATGTCCTGGTTAATCCAAGCATTATAATGGCAGTAAATGGCTGCCCAAAATTTGAAGCCAAAAGAGTGCATCTATTCATTATAAAAGTAATCCACATGGCTCTGGGGGGTTAATAAAGTCCTTCTGAAGTGAATCGATAGGTTTATGTAAGAAAATTATCCATATTTAACGCGTTATAAAGAAAATAACTCGTTTCCGGCGCAACGATGACGTCGGACATAGCGTAAAAAAAGCATAACTGCCACAGCGTTGACGGCGGACGCAGCGTAAGAAACATAATGATGGGACGATGACGTCGGGCGTTGCACAAGCGTTTTGAATCACGAGAGGATATTTTTCTTACACAAACCCATCGATTTAATTCAGAAGGCCTTTATTATTCCCCCGGAGCCGTGTGGAGCACTTTTAAAATGGATGGATGCACTTTTTTGGGCTACAAATTTTGGGCTGCCATTCACTGCCATTATAAAGCTTGGACGAGCCAGGACACGTATTAATATAACTCTGATTGTATTCATCTGAAAGAAGAATGTCATTTACACCTAAGAGGACTTGAGGGGGGAGTAAATCAGAGTGAACGATTCCTTTAAGCTTGAGCTGAGATTGGTTTATTATGTGTCAA
Organism: Pseudorasbora parva; assembly: GCF_024679245.1. NCBI lineage: Eukaryota > Metazoa > Chordata > Actinopteri > Cypriniformes > Gobionidae > Pseudorasbora > Pseudorasbora parva. The sequence continues at coordinate 52,654,772 of NC_090173.1, forward strand.
ACAAGCTTTTGCTGTGCTCAATGTATATGTGAATGAAAGCCTAAATTAAAAGTTTTGAAGACTAGATTTTCAATGGACAGACACAAATGTAAGAATTTCAAAAATAAAAAGTAATCATTCTGATGATGAATAAAATTCTTATGTGTTTGGAACAATATGAGGGTTAGTAATTTATGAATCACTTGAATTATTAGGGTAATTTAACTCACAATTAAGCAACATTTATGGGCATTTTTTTTATGATTCATGACCAGACTTATTTCAACCACTGCAAATCTAGCATTGCCAATTACCTTACACCTTTACAAACCCAAGGCAACTTCAGGATAACTGCCAGTGAAAATATAACACACGAAATGTTTCTGTTTATATTAGGAAAGCCGACTATTTCCACAACTTTCAAGACTTGACCAGTATTCTCCTGAAGCAATACAACATGACTTTGAACGATATACAGACTGGACTTTGGACTTTAAGCTTTAAAAAAAAAAATCATATTGCTTCAGAAGACTTACAAGTTGTGCTAAAAGACATTTATGGTCATAATTACGTTTGCAAAAATAGCAGTTCATTCAAAAATTAAAATTGAAGAACAAACTTATATTTGTGTGAACGTTATTTGCATTTGCACAGTAACGTTACAAAATCTCATTGATTTGTTCAATGTTAATTCTAACCGACTTACTCATAGTATTGTAGCCATGTTGCTGCCATTGCACCTTCGTCTTTGCTCTGAAAAGATTTAAAAGCATGGCAACAATGTGTTAGTGTGAGTTTCAAATGAGAAAAAGTCATGAGGAACAAATAACAGCTTAAAATGTTATCTAACATTAGCAAAACAGGATCTAAAATGCTCCTCAAGTCACCTTTGTTCACCCCGGAGCTTCAGCTGCTTTAGTCAAATTAACTAGCATCACATATGATAGAGGAAACTCAAATTCGATTAACAATACATTTAAAATGGTTGTAAAATAAGGAATGCGTGAGTTTGCATTAACGTTACCTTTTGCTTTAACATAGTTACCGTCACTGTGGCACGAGAGACGTGGAAAGATGGCCAGCTGTCTCAAAAGCCAGCGTTTATCTGTCCGACTGTGAGAAAGCACAAACATATATTTTTTAATTCCCCGCTGACAAACTGCGGTGTAAAACAGCATAATTAACTCCAAACGTTTACATTACCGTTGATAACACTGGTGCAATAGCGCGTTTGCTCCTAATGTTAGATTGTTTGCTGGCTAACTTTACACACAACATTACTGAGCTGGTTAATCTTCGATAAACATAAAAGAGGTACGAGAATAACACGGAACACGTTCAAACATGAGCGAAATATGAATAAATAAGTTTGAAACGCTTACCTGTTGTTTTTCTTGACTGTAGCGCAGCCGTCCTGCTGTGACTGGACTGAAGGAAATGGCACTGTTTTTGTTGCCTCGGAAACTCACTGGGGTGATACTTATGACATGACTAAATGTAATGACTTTAAAAGAGCTTAATGTAAGACTGTAGGCTTAATATGAGGTAGATTAATGTATATACTATTGTTTATTTGTTTATTTTATCAGCTTTTAGTTATTTAATTAGCCATAGATGTAAAATACTAGATTAAATAAATATCTGTAACTTAAACCATTAGAGTTACAACGTTTTAGTAACTTATTTAGATTGAGGTTTGCTTACAATAATATGTTTTTGAGTTAACATTACACATATTTGTTAAGTTTAATTAACTTTTTTGGTAACATTAAGTAAAATGAACTTTTCATTTAATGAATTTCCCTGTTAGGTTTTACAGTGTAGGTTTTTTGTTGATAAATCTGCTCATTGCGACTCATTTTGCCAGAACGGGTCACACATGTTGATTGCACAACTGCAAGACTGATCAAACTGGACACTGAGAGCGAATACTAAACAACTTTTAAATATCAGGATTGATATCAGATGATAGATATAACAAGAAATCAGTGACCAGTGTAAAATCTTGTGATTTTTTTTTTTTTTTTTTTTTTTTTTTTTAAATTTCTAAAGGAAATATTCTTTAGACACAAAATCTTCTCTGAGTTCTCACATGACTCACTTGTGGTAAAATAGAGATTTAATGTGAAATTAGGAAATGCAGAAAGAAACACACAACCTTGAGGATCTCCATGTGTTATTTTAGGAAGTCAGTTGGCCACGATAGATAGAAATCTGTCTGAAAGAGCAAACACTTATTTCTACATGTGGTTTTATCTTCCTATTACACATATTTAAATATTTTCTTTATTTTCACAAAGGTTTTGTGTCTCTGTTCATCTTAATGTGTTTTCAGTGGTGTGAGAGCTGAGCAGATCAGAGATGTGTCCTGTCTCAGCACATCCTCCTCCTGTCAGAAACACATCAGTCCTCATGACACAGAAGCAGCCCTGCAGCTCGACTCTCACCAACCAGTACTTGATGATCTGCAGAGAGTCAAAGACCAGCACAAAACCAGCATGAAGAGCAGATATGAGAGCGTATTTGAGGGAATCAAACTACAAGAGAATCAGACGCTCCTGAACAGGATTTACACACAGCTGTACATCATAGAGGGAGAGAGTGAAGGAGTGAATGAAGAACATGAGGTTCTACAGATGGAGAAAAGCTACAAGACTCTCCAAGACACTCCGATCAACTGCAATGACATCTTTAATCCTTCACCTGAACTAGGATATGAGGAGAAGAGAAGAGAGAAGAAAGACAAAATCAAGACTGTTCTTACTAAAGGCATCGCTGGAATCGGGAAAACCGTCTCTGTGCAGAAGTTCATTCTGGACTGGGCCGAGGGAAAAGCCAATCAGGATGTAGATTTCATGTTTGTGCTTCCATTCAGAGAGCTAAACTTGATTAAAGATCATCAGTACAGTCTTCACAGACTTCTGCTGGACTTTCATCCTGAACTTAAAGATCTGGACTCAAAGATTTATGATGAATGTACAGTTGTATTCATCTTTGATGGTCTGGATGAAAGCAGAATTACACTGATGTTTTCAGACAGTGAGAAAGTTCATGATGTGACTGAGACTTCATCAGTGGGTGTGTTGATGTCAAACCTCATGAAAGGAGATCTGCTTCTCTCTGCTCTCCTCTGGATCACCACCAGACCAGCAGCAGCCAATCAGATCCCCTCTAACTACATCAACCGTGTGACAGAAATTCAGGGATTCAATGACCCTCAGAAGGAGGAATATTTCAGGAAGAGAATCAGTGATGAGCATCAAGCCAGCAGAATCATCTCACACATCAGAAGAGCAAGAAGCCTCCACATCATGTGCCACATACCCGTCTTCTGCTGGATCTCAGCCACTGTGCTTCAAAACATCCTGAATCAAGATTTCAGTGCAGAAATCCCTCAAACTCTGACTGAGATGTACATCCACTTCCTGCTCATTCAAACTAGTATGAGGAACCAGAAGTATGAAGAGAGAGATCCGGTGAAACTCCTGCAGTCCAACAGAGACGTGATTGTGAAACTTGCTGAACTGGCTTTCACTCAGCTGATGAAGGGCAATGTGATGTTTTATGAGGAGGACCTGAGAGAGAGCGGCATAGACGTCACTGACGCCTCAGTGTATTCTGGGATCTGCACTGAGATCTTTAGGGAGGAATCTGTGATTTATCACAGGAAGGTTTACAGCTTTGTACATCTGAGCTTTCAGGAGTTTTTTGCAGCACTGTATGTGTTTATCTGCTATTTACACAAGAACAGTGACGTTCTGAAAATGTTCCTGTCAGGGAAGTCCAGAACTCAGTGTGGAAATGTTCCTCTGGATGTGTTTCTGAAGGGAGCAATGAATAAAGCCTTGAAGAGTAAAAATGGACACCTGGATCTTTTGCTTCGATTCCTTCATGGCATCTCACTGGAGTCCAATCAGAGACTCTTACAGGATGTGCTGATTCACACAGAGAGCAACCCAGAGAGCATCAAGAAAATAATCCACAATCTCAAACGAGGTCAAAAAAACAACGTCAGTCCTGAAAGATGGATGAATCTGTCACACTGCTTGATTGAGATGAAGGATAATTCTGTTGTTGAAAAAATGCAGGAATTTTTACAATCTGGAACAAAAGACAAACGTCTTTCTCTTGCACAATGTTCAACTTTGGCAAACATGATCCTGATGTCAGAGGAGGTGATGGATGAGTTTGACCCTAAAAAGTACAAGATCACATCATCACAAGAGGGTCAAATGAGACTGTTACCTGCTGTGAGAAACTGCAGAAAGGCTTTGTGAGTATGAAATATGTACATAATGCCCCCCATGTAGTCTAATAGGGTTTTCCTCTGATAAATCTACTGTAATGACAAAAACATTTGAATTGTATTTCATTTATTTTTGTTTTAGAAATTAGGAGTGTCCACAGATTAAAACAAATAACTAAAATAAGTAGATTTAAAACCATTGTACTACTTAAAGCTACTGGTGGCCACACCAGATACTTGTTGCTACTTTTGATATTGACATTATTCCATTTTATAATCATCTTCAGTCTTTAAGTGAATTTTGCTGATTGAAGACCAGAATGTTAATCAATATGATATTTCATGGTAATGTTGGTAACCTAAGGAGTATTCTCTTTGTTCAGATTAACAGCCTTGAATCTCAATGATCAGCATTGTGAAGTTGTGGCTTCAGCTCTACTATCACCAAACTCCCCCCTGAGAGAGCTGGACTTGAGTAACAATCGCCTGCAGTATTCAGCAGTGAAGCTGATCTGTGCTGGACTGAAGAGTCCAAACTGCCAACTCACCATACTGAGGTTTGAATTTCACATTCATTAATGCGTTAATAATAATGTGCAATATTTAATTTATATCTCCTTTATATACACCAAACTCAAGTTCTCTTTCGTGCTTGAATGAACAAAAACACACACAAGTATCCTTAAACAAACAAAAATAATTGCGAACGAGGTACGTGTGAGATCCGCACCATGAGCAGCAGAGGGTACTCACACTAGCTGATCTGAAGGTGACCCAAGCCCTCTGACCCCCAAAGTCTTGTTCAATTGACTAGTAGGATTGCTCCGTACTGTGCCTGGGTGCAAATTTTAACCGTCCCTGGATGCAATTCCCAGAATGCTTCGCTGCCCTATGAGGCCACTCCCAAAGCCACAGTTACTACACAGCAAAATCCTCAGTGTTAAATGAACACTGCTGGTGTTTATATGAGTCCACTATGAGTCCACACTCAGTGTTAAATGTAACACCGAATCAGTGTTGAAGTTAATGAGATAATTAAGTGATGATTAAGCATTAATGATGCACACCTGCTGTTAATAAGCTGTTACCTGATGACAACAAGCAGAATCACTAAAGGAAAGAGAAACACAAGAACTACAACTGACTTCAGCCACAGCTTTAGAAGAAATCAACTGAAGATAAAATAAGACATTTAATCTCTAAAGATCTCATCAGAGGATTAACTCCACAAACAGAATTACCAGCTTCACACATTACTAACCAGACTGATTTTATTTTGGTCAATCTACATAAGCTCTTATTGAAAATTAATAGAGGGGGTTTTTCACCATTATGGCGATCAGTGTTTTCTTTAGTTGGGCAGTTTGACTACTTTTTAATGTTAGTGTTTCTCTGGCTGCTGTGACTGAGTTTGCTATGGCAATAAAAGCAGAGAAAACATGCTCAGATGCTATCGGCTGCTTGATGATCAGAATATGATCATTGTGTAGTGGCTTAATTCACCAATCTTATGACTGTGTATGAGCAATATACTCTTAACTTTGTTTTATTGTGTTTCTAGAAAAGATCCAGCACAGTGTTAATCAGAATAGTTGAATAATTTCTTTAAAACAAATTGTACACTAAGCACTTTAAACTCCTGCGAGCTTTACTCACACACAGACATCAAGATTCAGACTATGAATCCAGGGTGTCCGCTGGGTTTTAAAAAGTATTAAAAAGTGATAAATCCAAATGGTCAAATTTAAGGCCATTAAAAGTGTTAAATGTGGTCTCAGAGGTATTATTTTTTTCCAAATTAGGTATTATTTTTTCAGACTATCAGGTGTCCTATTCTGAATGAAATGCTATCTGCGTTCGCGTTAGTTTGTTTAAATATGGCCTTTAGCATATCTGGGCACATAATCAAAGATCTTTCGTCTCCGTCTCATCGTATGTTTGATGCTGACGTCATATTCAGTGGTCGTTCGGCATCAGATCACTGCGCGCTCAACAGAAGTGGCTGGCTTACGTTTTATTTTAGACTTGCTTCAAGGCATATCTTCAACGACTATCCTCATAAGAGCAATCTTAAATGATTTCTATAAAGTCTAAAATGAACAAAAAGAGTTGTAAGAGAATGAGGCACGATCCATTGACAGTATATAAACAGTGAGATCCGCGTGTCTGTCTGCTCTTAAAGGGACAGCAGCCAATAAAGCTTCCTGTCAGTAAAGTTAAAGAACAAAGGGAACAGAGAAAATGACTCGCTGCTCTTGACTAAATAACTTTTGTAGCTTTAATAAGGATTAACTATTTCATTTATAGTTTATGCAGTGCAGACTGCATATAACTTTGATAACTTTATTAAATTTCCTAACTGTTAAGACAGGAAGGGCAGGAGTAAACATGACATTTATTATGGGTTTATGTTAGCATTGTTTTAAGTTTACTTAAATTAAAAACGGTTCTATTTATTATAAGCCTAATAATAAATGTAAAAAAAATAAATAAATCAGTAGCTGTATTACTATCAGCAATACTGGCCTTCATTCATAAAAAGATGCCATTAAACAAATATTTAAAATATACTGTCTTTATGTTGTTTCTACATTAACTTGATTAACTTTGTAATTATTATATTAAAAACGTACAAAAACATTTCTTTTCATCAGAAAAAATGTGTGATTAATCTAGTTAAAGTTTTTAATCGATTGACAGCTCTAGTTTTTTGTATTTTGTTAAACTCTACAACTTATCACAGTTATAGAAATGTGATATTTGGCTCAGGTTTTGTTGTTGGAAAAAAAACTAAATAATTGAATTGCTGAATTACCAATTATTAATTGAAATCAAATGTGTATGCAGTAATGCTTCTCCTTAACCAACCTTTGTGAATGTTGAGATGTATTTTACTGTGTCTGAATGATAACTTATAACAGATTACCTCCTGTTGTCGATTCTAAATCTATTATTTTTTGTATGTTATGTGTCAAAATCTGTGTAAATAATAGAAAGGTCGCTGAGTCTTGCAATTCAGTGTCGTGATGGTTTTAAAAAATATTCTGAAGGTAGTAAAAAAGGTATTAAAAAGTAGTAAATTTAACTTAAGGATTGCTGTATATACCCTGGAATCTCAACAATGGTAACATGCTTCACGCAACAATGCATTCTGGGAGCCATGGATGAGTTTAGCATGATGCTCCCAGAATGCATTGTGGCGTGAAGCATGTCACCATTGTTGAGATTCATAGGCTGAATCTTGATGTCTGTGTGTGAGTAAAGCTCACAGGAGTTTAAAGTGCTCAGTGTACAATCTGTTATAAAACGTATTCAACTTTTCTGGTTTAAAACCATCCTGGATCTTTTCTAGAATAAAACAAAGTAAAACTACTTTTTAAATAAACTAATTTAAATATATTTAGGTTATTAATGGGTCTGGGGCCGTATTCACAAAACATCTTAAGGCTAAAAGTAGCTCCTAACATGTTGATTTAAAATAATGGATGTCTCAGTCCTAATTTTATGACTCCTACATTTTTGCTCTAAGAGCATTTCACAAAGCATTTTAGCACTAAAAATAGCTCCTATATCCACAAAACGCTAGGAATAGTCAAGGAGACTCCTAAGACACTAAGTCTAAATCACTAAACTATCCTAATGGCTGTTGCTGCAATTCCGCGCAAAGACTCTATACAGTACTGAGGCGACAGTGATAATTAATGTATCTTTAAAGCTACACTGTGTAACTTTTTTAGTTTATTATTAGCTAAAATCACGTAGTTCTTTCAAAAATATATGTGCTCATTAATGTATATTTACTTCTTTCAAGTAATAATGTATTCTCGTAAGTTTATAATATACCATTGAAAATACATACGGGTGAGGGTTCGGATGGCGGTCGCCATGTTGCTCCTCCATATTGAAAGTACATTTGCCAAAGAGGGACATACCTGTAAAATCAAGCTTCGCTTTTCGCGTTTTTACACTCGATGGCACCGTGTCGAATGTAAAGAGGAGGATTGCTTGAGGCTGCTATATGACGATGGAGGATCACTCTTAAGCCCCTTTCACACTGCACGTCGGACCCGCAATATTCCCGGAACATTGCTGGGTCGCCTTCTGTGTGAAAGCAACCACGTCCCAGAATTGATTACCGAATTCGACCCCGGTCGGGGACCTAGTAACATTGCGGAATATGTATCATAGTCGCCAAGGAAGCGGAAAAGAAAATTAAGACGGCAACGCAACAGGCAAATCAACAAGACAAAAGTAAATATTGGAGTGGCCTTTCCAAGATGGAAAGAGCTCATGAGGAGCAACGATTTTAAAAAGAACGCCGACATTGCCTGCTTTCTTCTCGACAGGTAATATTAATTCAGCCTATTTGTGTATATTGGAAGTTTTATTGTTGCTTGGCTAATTATATCATGGTGTGCTGTGCATAACACTAGAACGACGTCTAGGATAGTTTTCCTCGCGTCAATGATGAAAAAGTATTGTTTAACTTATAACATAAATCCGTGTTCTATGACGGATAACATGAGATTAATATTTTAATTGCATTATAATTTGTTTGCCTTACGCTAGTGATGTCGTACAATATACAGAATAACGATAGCACTGATAAAAGTTACTTTACTATTATTAGCTTGCATTCGTCTGGGAACCTGATAGCTGATGTTAGCAATGAAATGGTAAGAAATAACGAAAACGTAAAACTATTATTAATTTTACATAGATTAATTTGATCATAGATCATTTGGCAAATTAAATAACTGCAAATTATAATAGTTTTCAAAAGTAACCTCATCACTTGAAGCAACACTCACCGAAGAGGTCGAACTGGAAGCCATGTTTAAAACGGCCACCGAGTTGAAACGAAATCGAAATTGAGAGGAGCAGAAACTATTATTCACTGGATGGTCATATACCTTTACACCACTAGATGGGGGAAAATATCACACAGTGTAGCTTTAATAAATAGAAACGTCAGAAAACCTGTGGTCGTTGTTTTTATGTGTTCACACAAATTATTGAATAAAGTAAAACAATATAAGTGTATTTGATGTGCTGTCCGAAGCGATCGAGTGCTCTCAGCTCTTGAATTTATCCCAAACCAAGAGTTTTGCCCCGACTCACAGACCTAGAGTGAGGAAACTATGTATGTGGGAGTCGGCTCTTGGCTGTGTATATATGCCTCCTATCACGCTGATTAGACAGACAGTTTGAATGTGCTCCTCAATCCTCCTTTCTTTATAAAACATAATCTCAATCTCTTGAGATGCAGACATGTAAGAGACTGACAACAGAGAAAAACAGAATAAAATCATGTAAATAAAAAGCATACAATAAATAGGCCTACAGTAAATATTTTCACTTAAATAATTACTGAATTAAAATGACAAAACGAAAATACTCTGAATCAGTTTGAAACTTTGAACAACCGGTATAATTTTTTGTCAAATAAAAATAGCTGGCCTACCTCAGGCCACACCGTGACTGGTTTTTATTTTGTCAAAAGTAACATGTCTTCATTATGTGGGTTAGTCTGGAGCACAGCCTGTTGACCGTTAGACCTGCGGCAGAAAGCCTTGTTTATACGTTTGTCTGTCTCAGCATCGCGAGCCTCCACTGACTGTGATTGTTAAAAATTAACATGTCTGGAGCACAGCCTGTTGACCGTTAGACCTGCGGCAGAAAGCCTTGTTCGTCTGTCCCCGCATCGCGTGCCTCCACTGACTGTGATTGTTAAAAAGTAACATGTCTGGAGCACAGCCTGTTGACCGTTAGACCTGCGGCAGAAAGACTTTATACGTTTATACGTTCGTCTGTCTCCGCAGCATACTCTCTTTGTAGAAGTGTTAATACTCGACGTGCTCGCTGTTGTGCTGTTCTTTGAAACAACAGAGGACAACTCAGAGTAATTGTTCTATAAACCATCAAGAAACAATGGCGAGAAGAACATGCGTGATGTTTACTTTAGTAAACTTGACAAAAACCACACTACAAAACGGCAAAACAAGGCTTCAGAAGGCACTGGTGCCCGGTGAATGCAGAGATAACGCCTCGCCAGCCAAAAAATAATGTGTCAGTCCTAATTTTAGGACTCCTACATTTTTGCTCTAAGGGTATTTCACAACGCTACTAGGAGTAGTCAAGAGGACTCCTAAGACACTAAAGGGGGTCGCACACCGGACACGGAGCTCGGCGGCGCGCCATGTCTTTAAAATTCGAACACATTGTTTTCAATGAGTCTACGCACACCGGTGGCGGCATTCGGCGCCTGTCCGCGGCGACTTAGGAAGTTGTTCTAAATCCTGCCGCGCCACAGTGCACCATTTCAAGGCTTTATATTAAAAGTATATTATCGTTAAGGTATACTGATTTCACCCTTTGCTACAAGACACAATTGTTTTACATTAAATTTAAAGGAGTTCAACAGCTTGAATAAAGTCTAAACATATTTTGGGGGAATATATAATAAACGTAGCCTCTTAAAATCCTTTTAGAATGTGTGCGTCCGGTGTGCGATACCTGAGACGCTGCGCGGCACGCCGCCGAGCTCCACGTCCGGTGTGCGACCCCCTTAAGACCAAATCACTAAACAATCCTAATGGCTGTTGCCAAAATCTGCCCAAACACACAGACATTGAGGCAATGTTGATAATTAATGTATCTTTAATTTAAAAAAATGTCAGATTACCTGTGGTAATAAAATAAAATAGTAACAAAGCAAATAGAAAAAAAAAAGTGTTCAGGGGAAAATTAACAAAATTTCAAAAAGAAAAGGATTTAAAAATTCTATACATTCTTATCGCTTTTTTATTTCTTGCATCTTTTAGGGCCTCAATATAATGTTTAAGTTCAATTTTAAATAGTATAATGTTAGGTTTATTATTTGTCCATTTCTGTTTGTGTATATGGTATTTTCCATAAATAATTGTTAGGTTAACCACCAAATTCTGCTCCAAATTCTTGTTTTTGTATAACAAAAATATATCTTTACCAGATAGTCGTATCTTACACTTTGTGAATTTAAATATCAAATACTCAACATCAATCCAAAACAACTGGGTAAATACACATTCAAAAAATAAGTGTTTTATGGATTCTTCTTCAGTGTTACAAAAGGCACATGTTTTCTCCATGTCTCTAAAAAATCTTGAGACAACTTGTTTCACTGGATAAATCAAGTGAATAATTTTATATGTAATTTCTTTAATTTTATTAGTGAGACAGTATTTACTGGGCAAACTCCAAACCTCTTTCCATTCAATCTGATTATATATTGAGTTCCAAAAAGTTTTGCATTTTGGTAATAATGTAGTTCTAGATAATTCTTTAATATAAACGCTATTACATTTTTTTTCTACAATTTTCACACCATTAATGCTTAACTGATTGGTTGTATATACAGGGAGAGATTCATAAGCTATATTACCTGACAAAAGTTGAATAAGCCCACTAGGAATGGCATCAAATACTACTGCAAACTCTTTAGCAGTAACAGGGATATTATAATAATTAAGGAATTCACAGTAATTAAATAGATGCCCATTATTCTTAAATAACTGTCTGACTAATATTATACCATTATTGTACCAATTTCTATAAAATAAAGATTTATTTTTAAATCTAATAAATTTGTTGTTCCAAATCACATATTTGTGTGGAGAAAAGTTATGCTTAAAGATGAGCATCCAAAATAAAAAAACCTGTTTATGAAAGGAAGAAAGTTTTATCGGAATCTTGTTTACATCAAAATTACACCTCAAAAAAAATCTAAACCCCCCAATTTATCAAAAACGAACTCAGGGATGATATTCCAAATTTTGCCTTTAGAGTTCAAGTAGTTCTTTATCCACTTGTTCTTGAATACACAATTGGCAGTATTAAAGTCAAGTACATTTAGACCACCATCTTCAATTGGATTGCATAGAATATTTTTTTTTTAAATAATGTGGTCTGTTCTTCCAAATAAAATTGAACAAAACAGTATCCACCTCTTTTATGACAGATTGTGGAACGTCTAAAGCGAAAGCTGTATACACCAAACGCGATAACCCTTCAGTTTTGGATAGTAATATTCTTCCTTTTAATGAAAGATCTCTCATTAACCATGAGTTAAATTTTTGTTTAATTTTCCTAATAATTGGAATAAAATTCAAATTATTTCTCTCTTTTTGATCTTTACAGATTTTAATACCTAAATAATCTACAATCTCCTTTACTGGAATACCAAGTATGTCATTATGATTACATGTTTTCAAGGGGAATAAAACACATTTTTTAATATTTAAACATAAACCAGATACAGATGAGAAAATATTAAGGCACCCAATAGCTTTTTTTATTTCAGTTTCATTTTTTTTTTTAAATGGCAGTGTCGTCCGCTAATTGAGAGCATTTTAACTCTTTCTCCAAAAGTCTAATACCACGAAATGTATCTCTTTTAATATGTATGACCATGGTTTGTGTTACAAGTAAGAAAAGAAACGGTGAGATGGGACAACCTTGACGTATGCCTCTACAAATTTTAAATCTGGATGAGGTTCCGTATGATAACTTAACTGAGCCGTTACAGTCATTGCATAGTGTTTGAATAGCTTTTTTAAAGTATACTCCAAAACCAAAATAATTTAAGGTCTCCAACATAAAGTTATGGTCGACAGTATCAAAAGCTTTAAAAAAATCTACAAATAAAATAAAACTGTTATCTGTAATAAATTCATTGTAGTCAATTAAATCTAAAATGAGCCTAATATTATTGCAAATATGTCGACCTTTCATAAATCCTGATTGACAATCATCAATTATGGGATCAAGACATTTCTTCAATCTTTCGGCAAATATTCGTGCAAAAATTTTTGCATCATTATTGATTAGCGTAATCGGACGCCAATTATCTAAAATGAATATATCCTTATTGGGCTTTGGTAATAAGGTTATCAAACCTTTTTTTCAATGAATTGGGTAAATAACCTTTTTGTATAGCTTCTCTAAATACAGCTAACAAAAAGGGTGATAATTCATTTTGAAAATATTTATAAAATTCACTAATCAAACCATCATTCGCGGGTGACTTATTGTCTTTGAGTTTGTTAATACAGTGAAATACTTCATTTAAAGAAATCTCTTGGTCACACATTTCAATAGCAGGCTCACTTATATTTTGTATGTCATCTTTAATAGATTCTAAGAATGACTGTGCATCACTCAATTTGTTATCATGAGAATACAATTTCTCATAAAATTCAGCTACATGTTTTGATATTTCTTTAGAATTTTCTGTTAACTGTCCATTTATATTCAATTTGACCATAGATGTAATTTCTACATTTCTTTTTTCCATGTTAAAAAAATATTTGGTATTTTTTTTCTCCTTCCTCTAACCATTTTTTCCTTGATCTTATGAAGGCACCCTTTGCCTTATATTCATATATTTTATCTAAATCCAATTGTAATTGTAATAATTTTCTTTCCTTTTCTTAATCTATATTACAATTTCCAGACCGGCTTATAATTTCACATATAATTTTTTCTTCTTTTTCTCTTCTATGGTTCGCTATTTCCTTTCCTCTTCTTATGGCTAAAGTTCTGATTTTATACTTCATTAATTCCCAATTTAAACCAAAATTATTTTTTAAATTTGCCTCCTTCCAGCTATCTATGATAACCTTTTTTGCTTCATCTCTAAACTTTATATCTGTCAATATATGTTGGTTCATTTTCCAGTATGTAAATTTTTTTACATCTTTGGATTCAGTTGTATTTAATGAAAGAAAAATAGCTTTGTGATCTGTAAGAACAGATGGCTCTATAGAGACCTTATTAACGCATTTCATTAAATTACTTGAAATTAACCAATAGTCTATACGTGATTGTTGAGAAAGATTTCTTTTACACCATGTAAACTGGATTTTTTTCTGGATACGTATGTCTCCATATATCAATCAAGTCAAAAGTGGAACATAAATTATTCAATTCTGGAAGAACAGACCTGCTACTTGGACGAGGTGGAAAACAGTCCTTTTCAGCATCCCATATTGTATTAAAATCCCCTCCAAGTACTAATTTGGCGTTGCTGTATTGTTCCATTAATCTTTCAATTTGGTCTTCAAAATTCAAAAATAAAGTTTTGTTTTGTGTGTTAAAATTACTTGCATAAATATTCATATACAAAATAAAAAATTCAGCATTCTTTTCTATTACCAGTATCACCCAACGACCTGAATCATGCAATTTAGCTGTAATTATTTTCCCCTTAAATGTACCTTTTAAGACTGCAACACCAGCTGCCCGATTACTCCTATATGACATCCATAAATCATCCCCCCATTGACTCTTCCAAAAATTATAGTCTGACAAAGATGCGTGTGTTTCTTGAAAATAATAAGTCACATTTAAATTTCCTGCAAAACAAAAAAACAGCTTTCCTTTTCAATAAATCACGAATTCCCCTGACATTTAAAGATAAAACTGACAAAGATACCAATGCGCTATATAAGCAACTTTAGAATTAACAAATGTGAAACAAAACATGTTCCTAACACCTCAAAAATATAGGCTATAATTAAAACCCAAATTGACCTTAATAATACTTAACCTCAATCAAAAACTGTGCAACATAATATTATACAGCCTATTAAGGCTATTTTAAACAGCAAAGATCCGTTCAGTCCATGAACTGAAAAAAATATTCCGTTGTATATAACAACTCAGATTACGACTGCACTTTTCACCGACCTAAAGAATACCTGTGTCCATGTGTAGTTCTTCATCACGACTTACGTGCCTATATTTAGTCTTTAAGGGGGTATTTCTTTTCCATCAACGAAGGCTCGTACGCCGACAAAGTAAGCCTTCTTTCCTGCCTGCCGAGCCGCTTCTACCTTTGGCCAGAGTTGTTTGCGTATGGCTTTGTCCATGGATGTTAAATCCTCTCCAAACCGTAGCTCTTTGGATTTCAGGTAGATGCTAGTTTTCGCCGCTTTCCAAAGCATGTCTCGTACGGATCTGGACACGAACTGGATGATGACAATTCTCCCTCTCGTGACATTTCCTTCAACTTTTCGTCCGAGTCTGTGTACTGTATCTACATCTTGTTGTATTTTTGTCGTAAGGTTTGGAAGAACTGCACAACAGATATCCACGACCTGTGCTTTTACATCTTCACCTGTTTGCTCAGCCAGACCGTACAATCGCAGATTCCATCTTCTTTTATACCGTTCTACTTCATTAAGCCTGGAATCGATCTCTGACATTTTCTTTCCATGAGCATCACTGACCTCATGGATCGCCTTCATGTCCTTCTTCAAAATTTTCACGTCATCTTTGACATCCTTTAAAGGCCATCTTTCAATTTAATTTTATAACTAATTTTATACAGAATATTGTATGAAAATGTCAATTTAAAAAGACATACATAAGAATACATATGTTTTACAACACCCACGTGCAGAAATTAAGAAAAAAAGTGCCTGTTCTAAGCTACGCTCCAAAAACCCGCCTTTTCCCAGAGAACGCGTCATATGACGCAACGACAGGCAAACAAAGGCGCTGCAGCCCTGGCTCTCAGTGTGGGTTTACGTAGTCTGAGAGGTGGAAACAGAAAATAGAGATTTTCGTTATCGTAATTATAGTTATAGTAGGTTTGAGTCGTCACAATGGTGAATTCTGTTGTCACAATGGTGAATCAATAAAAGATCGTTGTTACAATGACTGTATTTACATGAACAGCATATTCCCGTCCTAGCCGAAAGACTAACAACTGCTTTCATACACGTACTCCACAGTACATGTGAGCTCATTTACATTATGTCCGTCAGAAATACTAAGAGGTGAGTAGTATAACAGTCGACTAAGCTCGGAATTCCAGCTGTCCGGTTATGTTGTTCAGATATACGGCCCAAACGCTTGACATCTGCAGAAGCAGAACATGCGGACACCTAGGTTTAAAAGCAGTTAATGATTAAACATCAGCTAGCAATTTCTACAAAATTTCACGATAAATTATGTTGTGTAGAAATGCGCAGAATGTCTATCCCTATCTGACCGTCACGTGTGTAAGCTATAGCCTACATCCTACAACATTCATTTAAAATCTGGGATCTAAATTAATTATTTTAAGACACATATTGCTGGCATAGATGGTGACAATCTACATGGATGCTTGAAAAACAACAAAGTCGACAATAATATTGCTAAATATGATTTATTAAAGATACTGCAATGTGATAAACATGGAGACAACGTTAGCCACAATTAGCTATAACGTTACCCTGTGGTCACTCATCAAAGCCCCTTTCACACTGCACGTCGGACCCGCAATATTCCCGGAACATTGCCTGGTAGCCTTCTGTGTGAAAGCAACCACGTCACGGAATTAATTACCGAATTGAACCCGGGTCTGGGACCTAGTAACATTGCGGGGTTCGACCCGGGACGAGCGCTGTGTGAACAAAAGCCAAAACTAATGCCGCAACATGTACGTAGTTATCCCACAACTCTATCTCTCTCCTCTGTCCATTAACCCTACCCCTTAAACCTCCCTGACCCCCTCTCGCCTAGGCGGCTCGTAATTATACGGCAATAGCCCGTCGTAAGAGTTGACATTTATCCCAACTGCAACCTCTTCGCTGTCACTTCCGATCAGAGCGTTGTTCACAACGGAAGTAATTTTACTCACAATTTCTTTTAAAAAACTGTTTTAATGCACATTTATGATTCATTTCTTCACGCAAGTCGAGTTCCTATACTATTTATCTACACGTTCATTCACAGTGATCTTCAACTTGAAAGATGGGCTTTAATTCATTGAAGAGGAATTCCGTCGTTTTCTTTAAAGCTTCAATACTCACTGTATTTGCTCTTAAGAGCTCCTCTACTCCATTGACTCTTTCGTTTATGCATCGCATGATGTTTTCTTGGATTTCAGACAGGGACGGTTCACTTTTGCTTTTCTTTGGATCAGGTGTGCTGGGAGTTGAATCCGGTAAAGGGATCGTTGTGCCTTGCATAACATATGCGTGGACCATTTGAATGTCAGTGCCGCAAATGTGCACTTCATCGTCTTTGTTCTTCATCTTTGTCAATGGCTTTGTTAGGCTTTTTTCTTTGCCTTTACTCTCCCTCTCTTTTCGTTTTTCCGCCATTCGATGCAGTCTCTCAGTTAGTTACAACGCTCAAAAGCAATTTAAAGCAACTGTCCGGGTTAATTATTTATTAACTATTAGGATCTTACATTTAGATATCCGATTGGTCAATTTATTGAACAAAAAAGAACGTTTTGAAGTGAAGGAACAAATTTTTATCCTCAGCTTCTCAAAACTACCTCCACACCGGTCGCCATCTTGCGCGCCCCCTCCACTTTTCATTGGTTAAGCTGACACGCAGCTCCTTCGTGACGTGCCCCAAACGACTCCAAAACAACGCTGGAAGCAGCACACACATAGTTGCCAGGGTCGCGGTTTTCCCGCACAATTGGGCTATTTTAAAAAATGAGCTGCGGGAAAAATTACGGAGCCGCGGGTTGCGTTTTTTTGGGCTACAATTAAAAAGTACCGCGGCCGCGAAACAATATAAAAGAGCCAAAGAAAAAATTAAATGGAACGGTTTATTAGTGGGTATTGATCCCTGGGAACGAATTCACTTGGCAACAACCGCTGCACGTGAGTAGACACGTCACTTGAGCATTTCACAAATCAAGCATCATCACGTCACATAAGTTATGCCTTTGGTGGTTAAAGCATGGGTTCGGTAAATGGAGGTAAATGGAGAAAACCATCACCACAGATGCTTTCTCTCTTTACTGCTGAAATCTATTCAGCACCACATGAGAAGGGTGGGGAAGAGAGCATATGTCTAAATGAAGACAGCCCTGAGATTGTAAACTGTACACACACACACACACACACACACACACACACACACACACACACACACACACACACACACACACACACACACACACACACACACACACACAATTTTGGAATCGACTATTTTGATTGTTTTTGAAATAAGTATCTTCAACAAAGCTCCATTTATTTTATTAAAAATAAAAAAGTAATGTTGACTGTAATATTGTGAAATATTATTAGAATATAAAGAAACTGTTTTCTATTTGAATATAGTAAAGTGTAATTTATCCTGTGATTTAAAGCTGTGTTTTCAGCATCATTACTCCAGTCTTCAGTGTCACATGATCCTTCAGAAATCATTATAATATAATTATTTCCTCCTCAACAAACATATGGTTATTATCAATGTTAAAACACTTTTAGGATTATTTAATTAATAGAAAGTAAAAAACAAAAACAAAACAGTATTCATCTGAAATAGAAAACTTTAGTAACATTGTACTACCGGGGGTAGGGGGTGGGTAAACAAAGAAAGGAATACATTTATTCAGCAACGATTCCTTAAAAATTAATCAAGTGACGGTATAGACATTTATGAAGTTGAAAAAGCTTTATATTTCAGATAAATGATGTTTTCAACATTGATAATAATAAATAATTCTTGAGGAGCAAATCATCATATTACAATGATTTCTGAAGGATCATGTAACACTGAAGACTGGAATAATTCAGCTGAAAATTCAGTTTTGAATCACATAAATAAATTGCATTTTAGATTATATATAAAAAAAGTTATTTTTAATAGTTATTTATTTTATGTACAAATATTTCACAATAATACTGTTTAGCTGTATTTTTGATCAAATAAATGCAGCCTTGGTGAGCAGAAGAGACTTTTTTTTTTTTTAAACAATCAATTTTATATCAATTTTATATATGAGTTTATTTGTGGGCCCTTTATGGGAATCCAGTGGTTGTCTAATCTGATTGGACACTGAAATATTGGGCTAGTTTTCATTCCATTTGGGCGGGTTTTGAGTTGTCATTGGGCTAGAAATATTTCTGGGACCTGGCAACCCTGAGCACACAGGATCGATGAAGAGCATTTTGCTGGTATGTACGGCTTTTATTGGAATTGAATTAAACGAAGTACTGTTTTAACGGGAAGTAAGGAAGACGTTGCACTTTAATGCTTAGCATTAATACTTCAATGAGCATTACTTGTCGTGAAACTGACTGACTAATACAGTGGCGTCTGCGTAAATATGCTTAAAACATGTCGTTAATGTTCAAATGTTCAGCAACAATCACAAACATTAGGGTGGCTTAAAACTTAATAAAGCTTAAGACTAAAAAACGAATTGCTACTCCTCTTAGACTGTTCAAGCTACAAACTCGGCTCAGACTTTCAAACTGTTCTGACTCGGGTTGCCTTATCTTTTCAGACTGATCCGACTTAGGGTTTTCCTAAAAATGCTGATTAAAACTCGGAAAAGTCCCTTTGACTTTCATTGACGGAATGTTCAAATGAGCGAAAGACTGTTCAAACTGACCAACTGACAAAATTCAAATCTAAACACTGAAGCTCAGACTCACTCAAACTGACATTCTATGAGACTCATTTAATCTATCTATCTGTCTGTCTGTCAGTCAGTCAGTCAGTCAGTCAGTCAGTCAGTCAGTCAGTCAGTCAGTCAGTCAGTCAGTCAGTCAGTCTGTCTGTCTGTCTGTCTGTCTGTCTGTCTGTCTGTCTGTCTGTCTGTCTGTCTGTCTGTCTGTCTGTCTGTCTGTCTATCTATCTATCTAAAACTTTAAACTTATGAAACTATTTCAAACTTTAAACTATTTCAAACCTTTTCAAACTTTCTGATCAACTCTCTTCCAAGCCAACTTAAAGTTTGTCTTCAAACTTTTTAATCTAGTTCATATTGGCAGGTGTAATGCAGCACTAATCTTAGGATAACAGACCGTTGTCATGAAAAATAGAGCGTTGCCATGGACGTAGGATTCTAACCTTAGAGACCGAACAGATTATTTTCTTTAACGGAAGCAATAGTTTTTAAATCAATAAACTCCCTTTTAAATCAATATGTTGCGTCAAATTATTTATTTATTTGGTAGGTAGTAGCCAAGTAATAAGCGGAATAATGTATAGCGAGGCGGTTGTTATAGCGAATACAACCCCTTTCAAGCTGATTTAAGATCCCTCCGCTTCACGCCAGGCTCCTAAACAACCTGTCGGTGTTGTATTCGCTATAACAACTGCCTCGCTATACATTATCCCTTACTTAACATAACATACATGTCTAGATGTCTTTAAGCAATTTCCTTGTGTTGTCAAATAGGCTAGACCTCAATATACTCAGATTTTGTCGTAATGTATTACTTTAATATTTGTATTATTATTAGTAACGGTGTACACATGGTAAATAATAACAAGCAAATTGTTCCAAATTATGGTTTCTTCATGAGGTGTGTAACCAAGCTTTTCTTTGAATAGGGACAGCAGAATGAAGAGAAAAAGCGCTATCACCAACTTCTTTCTAAAGAAGCAAAAGTCAGGTGCAGATCAGGGCCAAAC
Source organism: Pseudorasbora parva (assembly GCF_024679245.1). Classification (NCBI taxonomy): domain Eukaryota; kingdom Metazoa; phylum Chordata; class Actinopteri; order Cypriniformes; family Gobionidae; genus Pseudorasbora; species Pseudorasbora parva. The sequence goes on from NC_090173.1 coordinate 52,675,422, forward strand.
AGATCCCAGTCCCAGTGTCAGCTGTTGTAGTGAACCATATGTAGGTGGTGGACAGGGAAGTCAAGAAGAGAAAGATAATGACACACAAGAACCCAGTGTATCACCAGCAGGTCAGAGCAGTGAGCAGAGGCAGTAAATTGTGTCTTAAATTCAGATTTAAGTTTCAAGTGCATTATATAAGTGAGTCATCTCCCATTCCCTTTAAAAGCCAGTTGCGCTTGCACCCTGGCGGAATCGCTACATTTTGTGGGAAATAATTTATTTTTAGTGTAATTGAACACTTTGTATATTGACCCCCCAAAAATAACACCTTGCCACCCCTTTGCCACCCCTGTTTTTAAAGTCTAGCTCCGCCACTGTTGTAATCGCGAGAATCTGCTGCAAATAATGATGTGCGATTTTCCACGAAGTTATGATTGAAAAATGCCACGTGAATGCCGCATCAGTATATTATTTACATATGGGTCTTGCTGGACTTAACTTACAAAAAACTCACTCAAGTTTACTCAAAGGCCAAAACAATTATGCTTGTTGTGTTCTACTCCGTGAGACCTTGAAAAAATGTTATGTGATATTATATTGCTACAATGATTTTTTAATTCCAATTCCAATGTTTCTTTTAGGTCAACCTATGCTAATAGTCTAATTAACATATTATACATTGCTAGCATTAAAAAACCTGTTGATATCTGGAATCCAAAGCAAAACTCAGACAAGAATAGACAAAATACACCAATAAACACATCTGTACAATTCAAAAATTGTATTACAGTAGTATTTACAGTATTTATAATTTTTCCTTATGCAATTGAAGATACAAAGTACAGTCACTGACACAATTCTTTCTTCCTTTTTTCTTTGCTTTGTCCTGTTTACCGCAATATGATGTTTAGGTGATAGTTAAAGTACAGACTCCTTTATTATTGGTGTTTTGTCTATTCTTGTGTGAGTTTTGCTTTGCATTCCAGATATAAAAAAATATGGTTTTGTAATGTTAGCATTGCGTATAATATGTTAATTAGGCCATTAGCATGTGAACCTGAAAGAAACATTGAACAAAAAAAAAAAGAATTGTAGCGATATATCACATAATATTTTTCAGAGGATAGTTCAATCTGTAATTGTATTTTGTCCATCAGTAATTTTCTTTCAATTGCCCACACTCTTTATTAAATAAATAAATAAATCTACTGCGTAGCCTACTTAGTCAGTGAAAACAATGACTTTTTTTGGGAATGCAAAGTTGTTTGCAAAAGCGTTATTTTGTGTAAATGTATTTTTAAATGAAAACTTTAAATGAAACGATAACGTAATATTGCATCTTATTTGGATAAGGGTGTTGTACGGTCTTCAGAACAGCAGGAGGCGCTGTTTCTTAAAAACGAGGGGTCTGAGAATGCGGGACTGTGGATGCAGGCTCCGAGTCTGCAGCTTCATAATGTTGATTTGTTCGGACAAACGGATAGTAGTCTGACCATAAACTGTTCCCTCGAATGTGCTGTTCACTACACAGGTTATAGGAAACATGCTAAAAGTCACTGCAGAAACAAGTTTGTGTTGTTGCAAAAATGCTAGACGAACAGAAAAATACAATATAAAGGAGAGATGTTTTGAGACAGGTGGAGACGACAGCACAGAATAAAGCCGCTCATACTCATGCCTTCTAGGTTTCTCCTGCTGCCTCAGAATGCAGTAGTCCAGTGCGGCAGCTTGTCATGTTGTAAATGAGACACCATCTGTTTTGCAAACCCCTCTATGGTGCTGTTATCAGTGTTGTATTTGTATGTTTCTGTGGCATTGAAGTTGCTAATTGAACATCAGAATTGCAAACAATATCACGTAACAACATACCTCAGTAAAGCTATTTGTTGATCATAAAATAATTATGCACCATATTACGTAATTTGTTTGTGTGTGTATGGTTAAAATAATCATTACGTTTTTTTATGACGGACACCATTTAAAACCAAACAAATTGGATTAGAAAATGATTTAAGTGTAAATATACTAACTTTATTATTAGAAAATGGACACGCCCGTGTGTTATCAAATGCATCAATTTGGACAGACTTCTAGTGTAAGTTTTGAACTTGTGATCTGCTGCCACACTAGATTGCAACTGGACAGCGGTAGAAACTACAGTTTAGGGCTGCAGCCATCAATTCTTTTTGTAATCGATTAATCTAGCACTTAATCAATTGATTAATCGGGTAATAATTACTTTTCCTTTATTAAAGAGCAATACTAAATATATAAGAGAAAATAAGATGGGTATCTTTAAATTTACATTTAATTTGTTTTCTTTTTTGAAAATTAAGTTGTATAGCTGAAATTGCATACAATAATTGTTGGGGATTGCCCCACTGAATGCCGGTGAATATGTTATTGACCACTACAGAACTCTGGTTAGGGAGACGGAGTCATCAGATTGAATTTGACCATTTATTGTACAACATGTGACCATACACATTGGGGCTGGGATAACACGTCGATGTAATCGAGGACGTCGACGCAAAAAATACGTTGACGCAAAATATGCGCGTCGATTCGTCAGACCCAAAACAAAGATGGCCATGCCGAAGAGTAGTAGCAACTAAAGATATACATAATAAAGTATATTATGTAATTAATATATAAGTATATTATTTATTAGGAATATCTATGGTAGCAACATGAGTGGCTCCTCAGACTTTCAGAAGTGCAAGGCTTGCGGGTTGGCGCGCGGCGCCCACAGAGCAACTAGCGCTCTTAACACAGGCGCGCATGCACGCATTTCGTTGTCACGGCTCCATAAATAAATTTCTGCTCACAGGAAGACAGATGTTTTGGTAATATTTTATGTATTTTAATCATAAAAACAAACGTTTGCATCAAGTGAAAGCATCGGGCACATTGGCTACCTTCATAATAAGCTGTTTTAAATTAAAAATGTTCAATGTCTTATCGCGCTGATGTGACCGAGGGTATCCATCCTCTAAAGCCCCGTTTCCACCAAAATTAAAACTTTTTTACAGGAACTTTTCTCCCCCGCAGACCTGCAGCTGTCTGCGTTTCGACTGCGATAAAGTTCCGAGAACATTAGGCAAATTAGTCCGGTGATGTAGGACTGCACGCGACTGCTCCTCTAAGCCAGGGACAATAGGGCTGTCACTTTTTATTCAATATTCGAATATGCATTCGAAGATGACGTGAAATATCCATAATCGAACTATAAATAAACTATCCGGTTTTTAAAGTACCATGTAGCGCAATTTTTTTACTGTCGGTGCGTTTACATGGAGCACTGTAATCAGTTTAAAAGTCCAATCTGAAGAAAAATGCTCCATATAAACACCTCAATCGTAATAAAAATGCCCAAACTGAATGAAATTGTAATCGTTTTGAGATGGGTGGATAAACCTTTTCATGAATCGATCAAACTAAACATTTCACCATGTTAATGACCTGACCGGATTACTTTTGAGTGTGCGTCCTTATGTGATGTACACAGCGCGCGCCTTCACCACTGAAGAGCACACATCGCGCTCATGCACCAAGCATGACAAGAGAGGAAAATACATTTTTCTGAGGGATAAACTTTTTATTTCATAAGAAGTTATGAAGATAATGTTGGCATAATGACACTGTCCCTAAGCCTATGTAAGCAAACAATTAACTGCGCCTGACATTAGAATTTATTTTTTTCTGAGATGATTATTACACTTTACAACAAATGAATAGCTTTTATAAAACCGTATAAGTCCTGGTGGCCGTTGAGAGTTGCTATGGCATCCGTAAACACATTCCAGCTGCTGGAGATGACGGCGCTTGATAAACTAAGCCATCTGGAAAAACTCAAGTATGTGGATCAGTAAGAATCATCCTGTCTGTGTTGTATCTTTACATATTTACCTTAATTGCTTGATTTACCTGCAGTAAATCAGTCAGTCAATCAGCATGATCTTTTATTTTGAAGTTGGTTAACCAAGGAAGTCTTGCAATGTGATGGAGACACCAGCAAACTAGCATGCCTTATAACCAGAGAATCCCTCTTTTGCAGGTTAACAGCCTGTAATCTCTCTAATCAGTGCTGTGAAGTTGTGGCTTCAGCTCTACAATCACCAAACTCCTGCCTGAGAGAGCTGGACCTGAGTAGCAATGACCTACAGGACTCGGGAGTGAAGCTGCTCGGTGCTGAACTGAAGAGTCCAAACTGCCAACTCAACATACTGAGGTATTTAAAGGGGTAGTTTACCCAAAAAAATAAAAATGACCCCATGGTTTACTCACCTTAAAGTAATCCTAGGTGGATATGACATTTTTTTTCAGACAAACACATTCAGAGTTATATTAAAAAGTTCTATTTAATAAAGGCCTTTTGAATCAATGCGTTTGTGTAAGAAAAATATAAATATTTAAAACTTTATACAGTAAATTATCTAGCTTCAGGCCGATCGCTTTACATATTCAACTCTAATAAAAAGTGTAGCACCTCTCGCAATTCAAAATGCGTACGCTATGCCTGATGAGCGTAACTGGTGTTCAATGTTGTCAGACATAGCGTAACCATTTTGAACTGCGAGAGGTGTTATCGTCATAACACCTGCGAGAGGTGATATCGTCATAAACTAGGTTTACGTTGTAATATCCATGTCATTGTACACATTTGTGTCCTCATAAACCATATACATGAATACACACACACTAACAGCAGGACCTGACAGGAGGAGGACAGAGTAGAGGTACACAAGACCTACAAAAAAATAGATCATTTACTTTATAAAGTTTTAAATATGGATATATAAGCTTGATAAACTAAGCCATCTGGAAAAACTCAAGTATGTGGATAAGTAAGAATCATCCTGTCTGTGTTGTATCTTTACATATTTACCTTAATTGCTTGATTTACCTGCAGTAAATCAGTCAGTCAATCAGCATGATCTTTTATTTTGAAGTTGGTTAACCAAGGAAGTCTTGCAATGTGATGGAGACACCAGCAAACTAGCATGCCTTATAACCAGAGAATCCCTCTTTTGCAGGTTAACAGCCTGTAATCTCTCTAATCAGTGCTGTGAAGTTGTGGCTTCAGCTCTACAATCACCAAACTCCTCCCTGAGAGAGCTGGACCTGAGTAGCAATGACCTACGGGACTCGGGAGTGAAGCTGCTCAGTGCTGAACTGAAGAGTCCAAACTGCCAACTCAACATACTGAGGTATTTAAAGGGGTAGTTTACCCAAAAAAATAAAAATGACCCCATGGTTTACTCACCTTAAAGTAATCCTAGGTGGATATGACATTTTTTTTCAGACAAACACATTCAGAGTTATATTAAAAAGTTCTATTTAATAAAGGCCTTTTGAATCAATGCGTTTGTGTAAGAAAAATATAAATATTTAAAACTTTATACAGTAAATTATCTAGCTTCAGGCCGATCGCTTTACATATTCAACTCTAATAAAAAGTGTAGCACCTCTTGCAATTCAAAATGCGTACGCTATGCCTGATGAGCGTAACTGGTGTTCAATGTTGTCAGACATAGCGTAACCATTTTGAACTGCGAGAGGTGTTATCGTCATAACACCTGCGAGAGGTGATATCGTCATAAACTAGGTTTACGTTGTAATATCCATGTCATTGTACACATTTGTGTCCTCATAAACCATATACATGAATACACACACACTAACAGCAGGACCTGACAGGAGGAGGACAGAGTAGAGGTACACAAGACCTACAAAAAAATAGATCATTTACTTTATAAAGTTTTAAATATGGATATATAAGCTTGATAAACTAAGCCATCTGGAAAAACTCAAGTATGTGGATAAGTAAGAATCATCCTGTCTGTGTTGTATCTTTACATATTTACCTTAATTGCTTGATTTACCTGCAGTAAATCAGTCAGTCAATCAGCATGATCTTTTATTTTGAAGTTGGTTAACCAAGGAAGTCTTGCAATGTGATGGAGACACCAGCAAACTAGCATGCCTTATAACCAAAGAATCCCTCTTTTGCAGGTTAACAGCCTGTAATCTCACTAATCAGTGCTGTGAAGTTGTGGCTTCAGCTCTACAATCACCAAACTCCTCCCTGAGAGAGCTGGACCTGAGTAAGAATGACCTACAGGACTCGGGAGTGAAGCTGCTCAGTGCTGAACTGAAGAGTCCAAACTGCCAACTCAACATACTGAGGTATTTAAAGGGGTAGTTTACCCCAAAAAATAAAAATGACCCCATGGTTTACTCACCTTAAAGTAATCCTAGGTGTATATGACATTTTTTTTCAGACAAACACATTCAGAGTTATATTAAAAAGTTCTATTTAATAAAGGCCTTTTGAATCAATGCGTTTGTGTAAGAAAAATATAAATATTTAAAACTTTATACAGTAAATTATCTAGCTTCAGGCCGATCGCTTTACATATTCAACTCTAATAAAAAGTGTAGCACCTCTCGCAATTCAAAATGCGTACGCTATGCCTGATGAGCGTAACTGGTGTTCAATGTTGTCAGACATAGCGTAAGCATTTTGAACTGCGAGAGGTGCTACACTTTTTATGTGAGTTTAATACATAAAGCAATCAGCCAGAAAATAGATAATTTACTTTATAAAAGTTTTAAATATGGATATACAGTATTGTTCAAAATAATAGCAGTACAATGTGACTAACCAGAATAATCAAGGTTTTTAGTATATTTTTTATTGCTACGTGGCAAACAAGTTACCAGTAGGTTCAGTAGATTGTCAGAAAACAAATGAGACCCAGCATTCATGATATGCACGCTCTTAAGGCTGTGCAATTGGGCAATTAGTTGAATTAGTTGAAAGGGGTGTGTTCAAAAAAATAGCAGTGTGGCATTCAATCACTGAGGTCATCAATTTTGTGAAGAAACAGGTGTGAATCAGGTGGCCCCTATTTAAGGATGAAGCCAACACTTGTTGAACATGCATTTGAAAGCTGAGGAAAATGGGTCGTTCAAGACATTGTTCAGAAGAACAGCGTACTTTGATTAAAAAGTTGATTAGAGAGGGGAAAACCTATAAAGAGGTGCAAAAAATGATAGGCTGTTCAGCTAAAATGATCTCCAATGCCTTAAAATGGAGAGCAAAACCAGAGAGACGTGGAAGAAAACGGAAGACAACCATCAAAATGGATAGAAGAATAACCAGAATGGCAAAGGCTCAGCCAATGATCACCTCCAGGATGATCAAAGACAGTCTGGAGTTACCTGTAAGTACTGTGACAGTTAGAAGACGTCTGTGTGAAGCTAATCTATTTTCAAGAATCCCCCGCAAAGTCCCTCTGTTAAAAAAAAGGCATGTGCAGAAGAGGTTACAATTTGCCAAAGAACACATTAACTGGCCTAAAGAGAAATGGAGGAACATTTTGTGGACTGATGAGAGTAAAATTGTTCTTTTTGGGTCCAAGGGCCACAGGCAGTTTGTGAGACGACCCCCAAACTCTGAATTCAAGCCACAGTACACAGTGAAGACAGTGAAGCATGGAGGTGCAAGCATCATGATATGGGCATGTTTCTCCTGCTATGGTGTTGGGCCTATTTTTCGCATACCAGGGATCATGGATCAGTTTGCATATGTTAAAATACTTGAAGAGGTCATGTTGCCCTATGCTGAAGAGGACATGCCCTTGAAATGGTTGTTTCAACAAGACAATGACCCAAAACACACTAGTAAACGGGCAAAGTCTTGGTTCCAAACCAACAAAATTAATGTTATGGAGTGGCCAGCCCAATTTCCAGACCTTAATCCAATTGAGAACTTGTGGGGTGATATCAAAAATGCTGTTTCTGAAGCAAAACCAAGAAATGTGAATGAATTGTGGAATGTTGTTAAAGAATCATGGAGTGGAATAACAGCTGAGAGGTGCCACAAGTTGGTTGACTCCATGCCACACAGATGTCAAGCAGTTTTAAAAAACTGTGGTGATACAACTAAATATTAGTTTAGTGATTCACAGGATTGCTAAATCCCAGAAAAAAAAAAGTTTGTACAAAATAATTTTGAGTTTGTACAGTCAAAGGTAGACACTGCTATTTTTTTGAACACACCCCTTTCAACTAATTGCCCAATTGCACAGCCTTAAGAGCGTGCATATCATGAATGCTGGGTCTTGTTTGTTTTCTGAGAATCTACTGAACTTACTGGTAACTTGTTTGCCACGTAGCAATAAAAAATATACTAAAAACCTTGATTATTCTGGTTAGTCACATTGTACTGCTATTATTTTGAACAAGACTGTATAAGCATTTTGATACACTCAGCCATCTGGAAAAACTCAAATATGCGGATCAGTAAGAATCATCTTGTCTGCATTGTATCTTTACATATTTACATTAACCCTTGTGTGGTGTTCATATTTTTGTTACTCAGCCAGTGTTCGTGGGTCTGATGGACCCGCTGCATTTTTGGGTTTTTAATTCAACAAAATCAAAAATGTTATGTTAAAATACTCAACAAATGTTTACTTCATCCCAATTACAAGCAATATAAACAGCATATATTGTTAATATTTTCTCTTTACCTTTGTTAGATAACATTTAAGAATTGCAACCTCATGTGGGAATGGCAGGGGTAGAAACAAAACTCACTCTTGTAGCTACTCTCTCACACTTGCACACAATCTCTCTCAAACGCACCTGCCGCACGCGCGCGCACACACACACACCACACACACACACACTTGGATATGTGGTATATGGTTACTCTCCATAGGCATACTGGTTTTTCTAATGTACAAACTGTATAATATATCCCCCTACACTAACCCTACCCATAAACCTACCCATCACAGAAAACTTTTGGCATTTTTTGAATTTCAAAAAACACCATTTAGTATGTTTTAGTATGAGGACACAGATATCGTCATAAACTATGTTTACGTTGTAATATCCATGTCATTGTACACATTTGTGTCCTCATAAACCATATACATGAATACACACACACTAACAGCAGGACCTGACAGGAGGAGGACAGAGTAGAGGTACACAGGACCTACAATTCCCACACTTTTATTAGCCCCGGGTCCAGTGGACCCGAACATTGTATGTGTATGGGTCCAGTGTATGGGGGGTGTACTGTGTGTGGTCATTGAAAATGTGTTCTGATAAATATTCCTCACAGAAAATGAGGCAAGGCCAATGAGTCTCAGTTTGAAAAAATAATTAATCATATAATTTTTCTTTCGATAAAAAAGGAAAACAGGTCCAACAGACCTGAACACCATACAAGAGTTACCTGCAGTAAATCAGTCAGTCAATCAGCATGATCTTTTATGTTGAAGTTGGTTAACCAAGGAAGTCTTGTAGTGTCATGGAGACACCAGCAAACTAGCATGCCTTATAACCAGATTACCCCCTTTTGCAGATTAACAGCCTGTGGTTTCACTGATCAGTGCTGTGAAGTTGTGGCTTCAGCTCTACAATCACCAAACTCCTCCCTGAGAGAGCTGGACCTGAGTAGCAATGACCTACAGGACTCGGGAGTGAAGCTGCTCGGTGCTGGACTGAAGAGTCCAAACTGCCAACTCAACATACTGAGGTATTTAAAGGGTTAGTTCACCCCAAAAAATAAATTACCCCATGGTTTACTCACCCTAAAGTCATCCTAGGTGTATACCGTAATTCCTCAAATAAAAGCCTGTAGTCAACAGCAACAGCAGGACGTCCGTCTCTGTGGTATGTTCTGTATTTAGTGGCCTGTCAACATTTGTGTGTGTTTACTCGCAGTTTATGAGGAAATGATTCGGGTTATGGACTATTGTATACGACTAAGTTAAACCTTAACAGTAGCAAGCAAAACGATTTTGCAAAACGGTCAGACTAGTGTAACGTTATACATAAAAGAAAAATAGAGTCCGTTAGCGCATTTGAATGACGAAGCACGCGATCGTGTCGTTTACTGATGTTTACTCACGCGACAACATCATAGACATTTAAAGCAGTTTTACTCACCGGCTGCTTCCAAAGCAGGATCGAACCTTTATTGCTGGGACTGCTCCGTCAAAAACACACTTCTTTGGTATGATTTGGTAAAGTCCTAACAGCAGTGAACGGTGGAGATCCACTTTGTGATGCGACTGAAGCGATGTTGTGAAGCTTCCCGTCATTTCTGCGTTCAAACAGTGCAGAAACAGTGTTCACGGACAACTGGATCTGCACCTGAGAGTGTTTATGCGCGCGTGCGCACCCTACCGGGAGAAGAGCCCGTGTGGCCCATATAAGGACCTTTCGTTCTGTTCACGTCAAGTCGAGCCATACTCGGAAAAAAACTCTCCAAAACTTGTGAGAAACCGGAAGGAGTATTTTTAACACAGAAATACTCCATCAAACATCCAACATTAGTTTTTGAAACTTTGTCTATGTTTAGGATGGGAATCCAAGTCTTTAACAGTGTAAAAAGCTCAGTATGCATGAAACAGCATTTCACCCCCCCTTTAAGGCCCGGGATTACTGTGGGGGGGATTACTGTGGATAATCTCCTAAGTGCCTTTCATTTAATGTGCATTCAAGTTCATCGTAATGTACAGTAGAAGCTGTAACCTTCCTGATGCCACGCGCCCAGTTTTGCGAGTCTTGCTAGTGCGACACCCACTAATCTCTTCTGTATTTAACCTAAAAACTTGGCTGGGTGTTACGGGTGTGTGGTGCAGCAAAGATGAGGAGATCCAGGACTTCCAAACAGACAGGCTTAATTATCATAAACTTTAAACAGAACACCAAACACTACAAATATAATGTAACATAACTCAACTTAACGTAGCATAACTCAAGACCAGACACAGAGGGAATGAACATGGGGGTACTAAATACAAACACTGAAGACTGACTAAACGAGGGGCACAGGTGAAGCTGAACACAGCTGAAAAGGACTAAACTAACAAATCTTATTTTTAACTTTAACAATATTATTTTACATATTGTAGAGATTATAATTTATGTGATCTTTAGCAACCAAAATATTTCTCTGTTAAATTCTGTTCATGCGTCTGGAGTCTGAACTGTTTCTGTACATCCCAGCTATAGGTTGAGAGTGTTAAGAGTCTTGTATTCATTCATCGTCCTAAGAGAGTCTGAGTTACATTGATTGATGATGATGTATTATTTCCGAGAGCTGCCAAAATATTTATTTATTTATGTTTTTAATTGACAACAGAAAAGTGGCAGGAAACAGAACAAAGGAACATGTGACAACTGAAACCAGGAAGCAAAACACAACAAACACAGACCATACATGTAACACAGAGATTTGTCTGTAAATTAAGTAGAGAATATAACTGATACATACGGTCCCTGACAAAAGTCTTGTCGCTTGTGTATAAATTGACCTAAAGTGCCGCTGAAATATATTTCTAATTAAGATTTTTTTTACAAGAAATGGCTCATTTTAATCCCACCAGCTTTTTTGATAATGTTTCAGTGAAAAACTAAACTTTCAAAAAGTATTCTAATATTCACAGCTTGGTAAAGCCCATTGAGTCAATTTTTGCAAAGACATAAGTGTTGTCACCTTGTCATATGAGCTTCACCTTTGACTAATAATGGATCCATTAGGTCTCAATTGTGTATAAAAAGAACCCCAGTACGCTAGACCTTCACATCAACTGCAACTAGACCTCTGCAAACATGCCTAAGATTCACCCAGAGACTAAAGTTTTGATTATCAAGAGGCTGAAGACCAGATCCACTGCTGATGTGGCAGACACCTTCAATGTGTCTGAGCGTCAAGTACAGAGAAAAAAAAAAAAAAGATTTGAAGAGACTGGAGACATTTTTGACAAGCCCAGGTCAGGCAGACCCCGCAAGACAACTGCTCGAGAGGACCGTTTGTTGGCTCGAAAATCCAAGGCCAGCCCATTTTCCACTGCAGCAGAGCTCCACGAGACCTGGTCACCTGAAGTCCCTGTGTCAACCAGAACAGTTTGGCGGATTCTGTCTCGAAATGGCCTCCATGGTCGAATCAGTGCCCAGAAGCCAGCACTAAACAAAAGACAATTGAAAAACCGTGTGGCATTTGCCAAGGCCCACAGCCTGCTAAAAGGATGGATGCAGGAAAAGTGGCAGAAGGTGGATTTTTCAGATGAATCTTCTGTTGAATTACACCACAGTTGCCGCAAATATTGCAGGAGACCTACTGGTGCCTGAATGGATTCGAGATTCACCCAGAAAACAGTGAAGTTTGGTGGCGGAAAAATCATGGTCTGGGGTTACATCCAGTATGGGGGTGTGCGAGAGATCTGCAGGGTGGAAGGCAACATCAATAAATGATTAGGTGATCATCAATAGTGATTACAATCGTAATTCTGACCCAAATTGCTTTTTCGCCTTTTTGGCTGTTGTTTTAAATGGTGATATTTTTGCAAATGTTTCTTGAAAACATCAAAGATATCGGTCCACTGGAATGCAATCACTTTTAATTTAAAACGGGTTTATTTAAAGCAATTATTTTTCAAACAGATGGCATTAGAAATATAGGCCTGCCCCTAACAAAAGCCTGCTTCAAATACAAGCCTGTTCCCTTCTGCAGTTCAGGTAAATAAAGGCCCGGTCTTTATTTGAAGAATTACAATAATTAAAGGGGTAGGAGTATATAAGTTTTACTTCTTCCTACTCCTTTTTCGTTCATGAGATAGAATGAATTTATTTTTTTCTTTTATTTATTATTATTTTTATTTATTTTTCTTTTATTAATTTTTTTCTCTTTCACCTTTACTTGTTTCTTTTAATAATGTCTGAACATTATTGTATTTTTATTTTTCTCATGTTCGAAAATAAACAAATAAACTAATTACGGTATGTAACTCTTCTTTCAGACAAACAAATATTAGTTATATAAAAAATGTTGTAAGGTTGGATCGCCTACAGTGGTTCTGACTGCAGGGTTGCCGAACGACTAAAGAAACGTTATCAGCGTGATGGTAGAAAACTGTACATTTCTTGTCTATAACCACCCACTGCAACTTATACCAACGACGGAAATAAGCGCAGTTACAATAGCAAAATATGTGGGAGAGCGTTGCTTTAATGTGACTATATTGTATTGCAATAGGGAGCACTTCAAAGTCAATACCAAACCAAAACTAGTTAGCAAATCATTTATAATTGAAAGCATTTAATGACAAAATCCGGTTATGGTTACACTTAAAATAGTTACAAAATAGATGAATGAGATGAGAAAACTTATACCATTAATCGTACCCAGCATGTATAGAATGTTACCTGAGAGATAGGGGGAGATAGAGAGAGATAGAAAGATAGAAAGAGAGAGAAAAAGAGAAGAGCCAAAGAAGGCCCTAGAAGAGACAGCCAGAGAAAAACAGCGTCAGAGGAAAGAGACCCCCAGAGAAAAAGAACCCCAGAGCAAAAGTTGCAATCTTCTTTTATCCCTCCTGTGACCATGTGACTGAAACCCTGAGACATTCAAACTGACCAGTCAGACCAGACTTCCCCCACTGTACTACAGGTGTGGCACCATTTGGCCTACAGGCCCTCAACATCTCTTTGTCTTTAGGAATCCCAAACAGCCCCACTGATAAGAGAGAGGGGGGTGAAACACAGTAAAACAAATGTCTTTGTTCAAAGAAAAATATCAAATATCTTTGAATATTTTAGATTCTTTCAGTCCTCCCATGGCACCTTTGGCCACGCTCATAAAGTGTCCAGAGGTGACACAGAACACAAAGACATTCTTCCAGTTGTGTGTAGATGTCATCTTCAGACTTGTCGTCCAGAAAATGTTCCAAAAGCAGTTTGCCAGTTCGGTCTTTGTTCTCATTGCAGTCCTGCAAAGGGAAGGCTCCATCAAATGGTGTTGCATCCTTCTTTGATATGCAAAACGTCCATTGAATACCTCACACCTCGAGAGAACAGTCATTGAAGGTTAGAGCAAACGCTTGTCCCTCTTTCTGAGGACACAGGATGTGGACTTGTCCAGCAGGGATCCTGTGATTAAAAGAACATATAGCACCACAAAGAGAAAAAGCATACATGGCATTTGTCATTGGTCAGAAGTTTGATGTGGTCAGATTTAAATGGTCTCTGGCAATAAGCCCTTAAATCGATATACTTAATAAAGTGGTCAAGGTTGAGAATAAAAGAAGATCTCACAAGCTCTTACATTGTTTCTGGAAACATTAAAAATAAATTGCATTATAACAAAACAACAATCATTGCTGGTTTTAAACCCTTTTTTCATGAAGAGTATCAACAAAGTATTCAGTGTAACCAAATACAGAGATTCAGTTGAATGGATGTCCAAAAACATTGTTCCAAATCAAGTGGACAAAATTCAAATAATCAAATAAGTTCAAAATCAAAAACATTGTTGCAAGTCAAATGGACAAAATACAAATAATCAAATAAGTTTCAGAAATGTTTCAAATCAAATTCATTGTTACAATACAATGATAAAATAAATGTTTGCACTTAGGTAAGAATGAGAAATACTAACGTAAATTTTGATATTTCACTTGGTGAGACAAATAATAACTAACTGAATTAGTAAATCAAAGAAAAACAAAACAAACAATAACTGGAAGAAATTCACAGTTATAATACAGTCTAGATGCAAATAATTTTTTATGAGGCAGATATAGATTTGACTTTGTGTGTGAAGATCAAATCTATGTGAATGCATTTAGCTGTGGCTATGTGTGAATCATGCCCAAACATGGTGAGGAGGGTTTACAATTGTGATGTAAATTTGGTCCTGTTGACCAGGCAGCCAGCTGAGAATGTGAGTGAGGTGTGGTTGGCTCAACATATCCCCCACCAATGTTTGAGTTAAGGAGCATGATAAAGTGCAGAGTGACTGAATCCTGCTGTGATGAAAACATTTTCATGGTTAATGCAATTGTAAATTACACTGTAGCCAAAATGGCAATTCTATGCTCCTGTACATGGTTTTACTTCAGCTATATGGAAAATAGCAGAGTTTTCCACTTAGGAGACAAACAAATTCAACATAGAAACACATGAAACTTGAAATTGCTTTACAATTCAAGTATTAAAGTTATTCCAATTTTCACAAGATACATGGTCTAGAATGCATAGCATCTACAACCTTTATCCTAAGTGTTTCATAGAACACTTACAGTAAAGCAATCATGTGTTTTAAAGAATAAACTTAACGAGTCTATGTGTATTTATTAACACAAACAACTATAATATGTGTTCAATGCGCACAATGCGTTGGTACAATTACAAATTTGAAAATACAAACAGGATCATTGCAATTTGGATGTTTAACTATTAAACTCACTGCTGTTAGGCTGCTAGCCCACTAGCCAGTGAGGTTAATAGTTGAAGGCCTTGCATAAACAATGCAGTTAACTCACTGAGAGTTTTACCTGCAAATGAGCGATAATCTTTGCCCTTAGAAAGGAATTTCCTATCTTTCTGAAAGTAAGGCGGAGGTCGACCTCGGCCCAGTGACCAGCATTTTACCTCTGAATGGCCTATTTTCTGACAGGAACTGCAAAACCTGTTCTCTTTGCCATAGGTTTGTCTGCTATGTTCTCCTGGAGTTGGAGGATTTTTATGACTCTCTAATGCTTGAACACGAAGCGTACTGGTACATGACTCTGCGCTATTGCGGTGCTGCATCACCTTAAGAACTGAAATAGGCACACTTCCTTGAGTTGCACATGCATTTTCTGAACTAAACGTTTCAGATTCATTAGATCGAACATGCGTTTTAGTCCCATCGCTGTTAAGCGTTTTGGAGATGGACTTTTTAGCTATTAGCTTAGCCTTGAGATCTGCAATGGTCTCCTTGTGATTTTTACACTTCTCAGTCAGGGCTAACTGATCAGCTAGTAATTTATCTAGCTGTGCTTGAAGATATTGAATCTTTGCCTCAGACTTTTCTGCTTCAGCATTTTTAGAATCAATTGCTTTACATTTATCCTCTAGACTTGATAATAGAAATGGTGTCACAACATTATGTAGCCTTTTACAACTTATGAAGTTTAAAGCCTCAATTATTTCACCATGTTTTGATTTCTTTTGGTGTTTGCCAATTATGTCCCACCAATTAAGCATTTTATCATCTGAACTATTGATTCCAATATCCTCTTTCTTAAGTTTGGACAAGATAGGCTCAACTTTTTCGCTCCATAAAGCAAACAATATCTCACTTTTATCAAAAATGTTCCCTTCCATCCCGAGGTGATATTCTGAATATTCTCGGATTGTACAGTAATGGGACTATTGAAGCTGTTTAAAACCTTCTTCTTGGATGAAGTTCTGTTTCATGCAATTCATAAACAATGAAAACAGACTTACCCAATCCTTAGTCAGAAGGCCAGCTTTAATCCAAACACAAGATCAATTGTGGAAAAATGTCCTCATTCTGACGAATTTCAGAAAATTCACTGCAAGGGATCCCGGGTTTCGGCACCATCTGTAAGGGTGGATCGCCTACAGTGGTTCTGACTGCAGGGTTGCCGAACGACTAAAGAAACGTTATCAGCGTGATGGTAGAAAACTGTACATTTCTTGTCTATAACCACCCACTGCAACTTATACCAACGACGGAAATAAGCGCAGTTACAATAGCAAAATATGTGGGAGAGCGTTGCTTTAATGTGACTATATTGTATTGCAATAGGGAGCACTTCAAAGTCAATACCAAACCAAAACTAGTTAGCAAATCATTTATAATTGAAAGCATTTAATGACAAAATCCGGTTATGGTTACACTTAAAATAGTTACAAAATAGATGAATGAGATGAGAAAACTTATACCATTAATCGTACCCAGCATGTATAGAATGTTACCTGAGAGATAGGGAGAGATAGAGAGAGATAGAAAGATAGAAAGAGAGAGAAAAAGAGAAGAGCCAAAAGCCCCGTTTCCACCACAGGAACTTTACCCAGGAACTAGGAACTTTGGGTGGTACTTCGTGTGTTTAGACCGCAGGAACCAGGGTATAAATGAAGTTCCGGGTAAATATTTCCCCCTCCAAACGGCCCTGCTCGCGAGGTAGTACTTTTTCAAAGTTCAGGAACTTTCGAGGGCGGGACTTGGGCGCTGAACATGCTGATTGGTTGAGCTCACGCAGCATTTTTAAGTTCAACAGGCATTTTTAAAAGTCTTTTGCGATGTTCGTTCTGCGTTCAATAAATATCAGTCTTGCTCTCTGTCTGGTGGCGCGCGGTCGTCTCAGCCATCTCACGTTCAATGTCCGTAATAGCTGATAATAATATACATTGTCATTTTAAATCTAGCTTTACAAGCTTTCTGAATATGCTGCATGCTGCTGAATCTGCATATTAGTGCTCTTTTCTGTCGTTGTTAATTACCTCGTAAACCTATACATAACCAGCAAAAGCAGCACAGCTTGAATCTCTTCCATACTCGTTATTAATTTTTTTTCACCATGTAAACGACCTGACCGATTACTTTTAAGTGTGTGTCCTTACATGACGTGACGGCGTCACGGCGCGCAGCGCGCTCATGTTGACAAGAGAGGAAAGTAAATTTTTCTGAGGGGTAAACTTTTTATTTCGTGAGTTATGAAGATAATGTTGGAGTAATGACACAACGTATATTGCCCCGGGCAGTTTTTACTTTAACTGCGCCTGACAGAAGATTTTTTTCTCTGGGATGATTATTACACTTTACAACAAATAGATATAAATAATACTGTATTAGTCCTGGTGGCCGTTAAGAGTTGCTATGGCTACAGTAAACACATTCAGCTGCTGGAGAAAACAGCGGCGACATTTTTGATGCGGCAGACAAACTGCATGTGACAAAATGATTGCGATTGAAAGTCATCACATGTAAACATCAGATCGGTTTAGATAACGTCTCATGTAAACAGTCCTTTCAATCGGTACACTTAAAAATGATTACATGTCCTTCACTGATTTGGAGGAGCAGTCGCGTGCAGTCCTACATCACCGGACTAATTTGCCTAATCTTCTCTGAACTTTATCGCGGTCGAAACGCAGACAGCTGCAGGTCTGGGGGGGAGAAAAGTTCCTGTAAAAAAGTTCCTGGTACAAATTGTTCCGGGTAATTTTGGTGGAAACGGGGCTAAAGAAGGCCCTAGAAGAGACAGCCAGAGAAAAACAGCGTCAGAGGAAAGAGACCCCCAGAGAAAAAGAACCCCAGAGCAAAAGTTGCAATCTTCTTTTATCCCTCCTGTGACCATGTGACTGAAACCCTGAGACATTCAAACTGACCAGTCAGACCAGACTTCCCCCACTGTACTACAGGTGTGGCACCATTTGGCCTACAGGCCCTCAACATCTCTTTGTCTTTAGGAATCCCAAACAGCCCCACTGATAAGAGAGAGGGGGGTGAAACACAGTAAAACAAATGTCTTTGTTCAAAGAAAAATATCAAATATCTTTGAATATTTTAGATTCTTTCAATGTCCTAGCTCTTTCAAGCTTTATAATAGCAGTAAATAAAGTTAATGAAGGGGGTTAATAAAGGCCTTCTGAAGCAAATCAATGCATTTGTGTAAGAAAAATATCCTTATTTAAAACTTTATTAATTAAATTACCTAGCTTCAGGCCGATCGCTTTCCATATTCAACTTACGTAAAAAGTGTAGCACCTCTCGCAGTCCAAAATGCTTACACTATCTCTGATGAGCGTAACTGGTATGTAATGTTATCAGATGTAGCGTTAGCATTTTGATACACTCAGCCATCTGGACAAACTCAAGTATGTGGATCAGTAAGAATCATCCTGTCTGTGTTGTATCTTTACTTATTTACTTTAATTGCTTGACTTTCCTGCAGTAAATCAGTCAGTCAATCAGCATGATCTTTTATGTTGAAGTTGGTTAACCAAGGAAGTCTTGCAATATGATGGAGACACCAGCAAACTAGCATGTCTTATAACCAGAGCATCCCCCTTTGTGCAAAATAACAGCATACAAGCTGTCATAGAAATGGTCTATTCTAATATTCTGTTCCTCTGACTTACATTACTGGGTGTCTCAGGCACCACACACTGGCTTGATCCCAATATATTTATTATACTCTGACAATCCAATCTATTTATTCTTTCCCTGCCAGCATTTTTTTTTAAGTTGCCAGCCACCTTTAGGGTTTTTGAACATTTTCACCTAAATTGAATAGCTCATAAAATATTTGTTTTGTGAATATCTGAGCATGCAATATATCAAAAGAAGTAGATGACCATCTTCTTTAAACATTTTTTTTATTCTAGCTTCTTACAATCCTTTTTAATCAAGACTTGAATATGGGTAAATTTCATAAATAAAGCAACATTTTGAACAAAAAGCTTAGAAAATCACATTTTTGTGAAAGACTGTATCCAGATCAGATTTCTTGCTGTCAGAAATAACTCTTCTGGGACATTGTAAAGGCATAAATTGATGAGGGGGGTTTGCAGGGTCTGATGGCCGTGGTGGTTCATGTTCATGTATTTTGATAAATAAACAGATGTCATTTAAAAGCATACCTTTCCGAAAGTACTCTCATATATTAGGCAGTACCACGATTTCATTGGAGTCAATCAGATGGCTTTGTCTAGTTGATGGGTCAAATTAAGCCTGCAATCTGGCAGTTGAAGAGCCCTGTTATTTATTATATTTGTATATTCTCCAAAAATTAAGCACACTGACTGAATAAGAACACTTACTTCTTGTTGTAGATTATCTCAGTGTTTGGTGACGAAGGAAGGTTGTGGTGCTCTGGCATCAGCTCTGAGTTCAAACCCTTCACACCTGAGAGAGCTGGATCTGAGCTACAATCACCCAGGAGATTCAGGACTGAAGCTGCTCTCTGATAAACTCAACCATCTGGACAAACTCAAGTATGTGGATCAGTAAGAATCATCCTGAGTGTGAGTGTCTATGCATGTGTATGTGTGTGTGTGCGCATTATTAATTCTTGTGAAGTAGGGCTGCAGCTATCGATTATTTTAGTAATTGAGTATTCTACCCATTATTCCATCGATTAATCAAGTAATCAGATAAGAAGCACTTTTGTAAGGTCCAGGGCATGTCGCATCACTGAATTATAAAGGTGATCTTGGCAGTCAAGTCTTCGATAGGGTCTGAGGGCACTGATGATTTTTGAGCCTTGGTCTGTCACCCTTACCAATTTATTCAGCAGACTCATATCCAGGCCATACTCTGTTAGAAGTCTAATTTCTCTTCTAATATTCTCCCCCATTTTAGCCTCTTCCAGTGGGAATGCATCTTGTCAATACAGTGCTTATCATTTTAAATGTTCGTGTCACGAAATGACAAGTGATGGTCAAGTAACTTAATTTGTGGTAGTCCTCCATCCAGATATCCGTTGTCATTCTAATCGAATTCACCTAAATGTCATTTAGCTGCTCAACCAGCTTTGTTAGTTTCTCTGTTGCCAGCTCATGACACTGTTTTGACACGGTGGGATCAGGCAGTACGTCCTGCGCTGCCACTGAACCATATGTAGCACTGATGTTAATAAGCTGATGGGCCAGCTCAATATAACCCCCTCCTTCAATGGAACAAAATGGCCTTATGTCTTTACAGCAGTACTCAACGCATTTTTCAGTCACTTTTTGTTTGGCCTGCTGAGGGATTTTTCTTGAGTTACTAGCAAAGGCAGTGATGCTCGGCTGCAGTAGCCCAGTTGACTTACAAACTCCATCCACATGACACTGCAGGGCAGGATTCCCGGTCCCCTTTCTGTCATATTTAATGAAAACTCTGCAATCCCTACTGTAACGGTGGCAAGCCCACAACCAACTTAAATAAACAGTTTAGTTTAACAAAACAGTTCGGGCGCCAGACAAGCTTAAACTTGTCAAGATACAAAAAAATCGGGTTGTTGCGTTTGCCACCCCGGAGTAGCTCTATTAGCCACCGATTACATACAAAAGAATCAGATCACACACAAAGGAGTCATATTCACAGGTATATATATTTTTTTCCACCCAAATTCACAAGAAACAAACAAAACAAAAACAAAAACAAAAAATGAACAACAACAACAAAAAAATAGGATACAGAAATAAGAAAATGTAATCAAAGAACCTATAGTTCCTTCTATTATTTCCACAAAAAAACTTTCACAGTTGGTTAAATGTAGTTACAATGGGAACACCAAAATAAATACAGACAAATATAAATAACCAAAGAGGACAATAACTTAAATGACTTAAACCTACAATGACTGTGCTTTTAAGTAACTCTGTAGATTAACGTCATACAATAGCCTCATCTCCCACGAGCAATCGAGAGAAAAAAAAATAAAAATAATAATAGATGAAAACATCAATACAGTCAGTTACGGCATGACCAGAAAACAAAAAGAGAAAAAAATGTGTCCACACACAGTCGTGCAAATCAACCACCAGGAATGGGAAAAATCTTTGCCTAGGCGTGATGAATTTGCGTGCGTGAATGTTCAGGTAGGTTCGCGTAATGGGTGGGTGCGTGTGTGTGTGTGTGTGTGTGTGTGTGTCCACAGCGCTCCGCGCTGCGCTCAGGCTGATGATGGCAGTGAGGAAAACACTGGTTTTAGTCAGAGGGAGTCGGTGAAAACTAAGGGAGTTTTTTAAACAGGAGTTCGTTCACCTGCGCAGCTCTCGCGCCGCTCGTCAGCCACCAAGACTTCGTCACCCTGCCACCAGCTGCCGAAAGTGCATGCCGCACTACAGAGATCGCCTCGGAAACGCACGTCCGCTTTAGCGACCCAGCCTGGCTCAAACAGCAGTGATGCGTTCAATCTCACCAACCCAGCGGTTTGTCTCAGGTCATCCGTTTTCTCTCTCTCTTTATTTCATTCTTTCTTTCTCTCCCTTTTCTTTTGCATTTGCCTCCTTATATACCCACGTTTCCTATTTCCGGTTAATTTATTTCCCTCCTCCATCCGGCCACACAACAGGAAAACACACCTCTTTTTCCTCGTACTGCCACACTCTCCCTCCCTAGAGAAAATAACCCATGGTTGTAAGGAAAAAGGTGGAAAATGGAGATTAAAATCCCAAGAAATCCTCATCCTCACTGGCGGATTCTTGAAATATCTCAAGGATTCGTTGCCTCTCTTGAATTTCAACCTCCTCAGATGTGGGGTAACATGGTTTTAAATTAGTCACATGCACATTGCGAACATCTTCCCCCGTGGACTCCAACGCCACTTGATAATTCAACGGACCCTGCTGCTTTATTATACGGTAAGGACCCTTCCATCTTGGAGCAAATTTTGCACTGAAGTGATGTTGGGCACTGGACTGGGGAAAATTCCTTACCCACACCCGGTCCTTTTCCTTAAAGAATACCTCCCGTCTGTTTTTATTGTAGTTCCTGAGCTGTCTTTTCTGTGCTTTTTTGCAGCATTCCTTGGCCTTTGATTGAAGTTGGACAAGATTATTGACAACATCATATGAAGGTAGATCGGGAGAGAGATTCTTACCGTGCAACAGTTTGTCCATTGGACCTTGCAACTTTCTCCCCAGGTGGAGTTCTGCTGGACTCATGCCAATGGACTCCTGGACAGCTGAGTTAACTGCAAATCGTAGTTCAGGTAAGTATTGATCCCATTTCTTATGGTTATCATCTACATAAGCGGCAATCATATACTTTAGGGTCCTGTTTACTCTCTCTGTCATATTGGTTTGTGGGTGGTAGGCTGTAGTGAGTTTTTGTGAGACACTCCACTTACCACATAACTCCTTAAATACAGCAGAAAGGAACTGGGTACCTCTATCTGATACGATGAAGTCCGGAACACCCCATCGTGTCAGAATCTCTCTCCTGAAAATCATTGCCACAGTTTGTGCATTGGCCTTCCTCATGGGAAACAGCTCCACCCAGCGGGTAAAGTAGTCCACAAAGACAAGAAGGTACTCATTCTGTTGGGTACTGCGGGGCATTGGTCCCATGATGTCTACCCCTATCATTTCGTTGGGATGTGAGGTGCTAATTTGTTGTATTTTCCCTGCAGGTTTACGATTCTCGCTTTTGAGGGTTTGGCATTTCACACACCTTTTGACGTAATTCTTTACGTCCGCCCACATCCCTGGCCAAAAAGCCACCTCATGCAGCCTCTGGTAAGTTTTGTAAATACCCATATGACCACTTAACGGATTTGCATGATAGTGTTGCAGGGCTGTCAAAATCAGACTGTTGGGCATGTATATCCGGTAATGACATTGGCCACTCTTCAACTGGGTTGTGTGGTACAATTTATCCTCCACTACCGTATATTGATCTTTTAGACGATCGTCATGTCCTGCCATTTTTTGGAATATTCTGATGACTTCAGGATCTTTGTGTTGTTCCTCCCATATGGCAGCCGCAGTGATTGGAAGGTCTGGTTCCTCAGTTCGACTGGCATATACACTACATGCAGGTTGGGTGTGGATCCGGGAGAGAGCATCAGGTGCTACATTTAGCCTACCCTTCCGGTACTCAACTACAAAATCAAACTTCTGCAGTCGAAGAACCCATCTGATCAGTCGGCTGGTGGTTTTTGTAGAGCTCATTACCCACTGCAGGGCTGAGTGATCGGTCACGACAGTGAAGAGTTTGGGCTCTAAATAATGCTGCCACCTTTCTAGAGCCCACACGACAGCAAGACATTCCTTCTCTGTCGCGGAGTAATTAGTTTCTGCTTTGTTCAGGGTCCTACTGGCATAAGCAATCACCTGCTCTGAGCCCTGGTCCCGGCGCTGCGTCAGCACAGCACCCAGTCCGGTGTCACTGGCGTCAGTATACACAATAAATGGTCGTTCAAGGTCAGGATGTCCAAGGATGGGAGGTGAGGTGAGACATGCTTTTAGTAATTCGAAAGCCTGTTGACATTGGGGTGACCAATTAAATGCATGACCCTTTTTTTTTAAGGCATTAATGGGTTCTGCGATCCGCGAGAAATTTGGCACAAACCGGTGGTACCACCCGGAGAGTCCAAGGAAACGCTGAACCTCTTTGATGTTTCGTGGTACAGGGTATGCCCGTATAGCTTCCACCTTACTCGGGTCTGTGGAGATACCATGAATATTCACTACATGCCCGAGGAATGTCAACTCCTGAAGACAAAACCTGCTCTTCTTTAGATTTACAGTCAACCCCGCTGTCTGCAATCGATGGAGAATTGTCTGGAGATCAAGGAAGTGTTGGTCCACACATTGTGAGTACACTATAATATCATCAATATAGACAAAACAGATGTTACCTCGTAATTCTCCTAAAACGGTCTCCATCAATCTTTGAAAGGTTGCTGGGGCATTTTTTAATCCAAAGGGCATGACTTTAAATTGATATAACCCTGATGGAGTGATGAAGGCAGTCATGGGTTTGCTATCGGGGTCCATTGTTACCTGCCAGTATCCACTGTTGAGGTCGATGGTCGAAAAGATGGATGCACCCGAGAGGGATTCAAGAATCTCATTGATGTTTGGAAGAGGGTATGCATCACTCTCGGTTATAGCATTAACCTTCCGGTAATCAACACAGAATCTCATTTTACCATCTTTTTTGGGAACTAGAACAACAGGTGAAGCCCAGGCAGAATGAGATGGTTCTACGATACCTGCTTTTAACATTTCTTCCAACTGCTCCCTTACAACTGCTTGTTTTGAAGGATTCATGCGATACGGTCGCTGTTTAATGGGCACTGGATGAGTGATATAGAGGTGGTGTTGAAGAACATCCGTCCGTCCCGGACGAAGGGTACACACCTCATAGTTGGACTCTAAGATTTGCTGCAGTTGTTGTTTTCCATCTGGTGGTAAGTGAGCACCATTTACCGCAATGTTGATCAACTCCTGGTCATCCAAATTGTCAAGGGGGCAGGATAGCAATGGGTGTTTAGGTGGAGGAACGGAACTAAGCAGGGACATGCTTTGCTTAACGCTCTTTTGATTATGTTTCTTTTCCAGGTGTGGTGGTTTCACGACAGGTATACTGGCCTGACCTGGTTGAAAAGGGTAGTCTTCATTAGGGGCAGACTTGAAGGAGTATTTCTGGTCTGTCACATTAATCTGCAGTCCACTAGAAAATATAAAGTTCAAACCTAGAATCACTGCATAAGCAAGGGCTTTGGAGGTGAGGACAGCCACCCACACTGAGAAAGTCTTATCATGAATAATAATAGGCAGATTTATCCAGCCTAATGGAACTTCTGCAACACCATTAGCTAAATATAGAGGACCAAGGGTCCAAGGGTGCAATTTTTGACTCGGGGGTTAAGCTCTGACCAAAGGTTTTCATGTAGGAGGGTGTAACTTGCGCCTGTATCCAGTATAGCCTTTCCTCTCCAAGTGCCAATACTAATGGGTATTACTAATTGTTGTGGTACCGCAGTCGGCTGATTTGTGGGGGTATTGAAACCTGTGGTGGTACTCTCTTCCATCATCATAGACGGCCAAGGAGTGGCTGCTGCTGACACCACATTGCTAGAAGGGGTATTTGGCTGGCGAGGTGGAACCCCAGACTTCAGAGGTTGGAAGGAACGTTTATTAGTGTTGGCACGATGCTGATCAGATGGCTGGTTGGAAGAAGCAGACGTAAAATGTGGGCAGTTTCCAGGTGAGTGGTAACCTTTACACCTCCAGCACTGTACTTGAGGCTTCTCCATGGGTTGGTTAGACATTGGTCTTTGGGGCATTGTAGGTGGTTTCATAGCCTTACGTCCTTCATTTTGGATGTGCTGCGCATAATCCTTTTCCAGCTGGTGACCCAACTTCACTAGATCTTCAACAGTGCTAACTCTGCTGCGTAGCTGACTGGCCAGATAGGGCTTGATATTTTTAAGGATCAATTTTACCATGTCACTCTCTGTTAGGGCCGGCTTCCACCTTTTGCAGAGAGCTCGATACGAAAATGCAAAATCCCTGATGGATTCTTTCTCTCCTTGGATTCTATTTCTGACCCGATCAGCCAGCTCATCTTCATAATCCTCCGAGAGGAAAGCCGAAAGGAAGGCGGATTCAAACTCACCCCATGTCATTATAGAGGATCTGGCAACCTCCCACCAGTCACGGGCAGTTCCATACAGGACAGTTCGGAAGGTGGCCAGCAGGTCTGCATCAACCAAAGGATGTATTGCTAGAAAATCTTGACAACGGGCCAGATATAGCAAAGGATCTGGGTCATCGGAGGGTCTTCCAAAAGTGGGAAACGTTAATTTCAGGTAGTCACTTCTTACCCCTGTAGTAGCAGATGAATATGCAAGTGCAGGTGCAGTCACTGAGGGAGAGGGAGGAAGGGAAGCGAGTGACGTAGACTCAGGAGGGGATGGTAGCCTTTCCTTAAGTAGATCCACTATCTTCTTTTCTTGTGTTTTGCAACGGTCCGTCATCTCAGTCTCAAACTTCCTTAAGTTGGTACAAAGCATAGCAGTTTGACTGTGGCATTGCTGTATTTCTGTTGTCAGCTGGTCATGGCTTTTTTGAAAGTGCTGTTGCATGGTTTTTAGGTCTTGCTGAACTTCCAGCTGGAGCTGATCCACCATGAAGCGTACCTCAGATACAACAGTAGATTCTACTTTTTGCAGTTCCCCTGATATCATGAGTTTCATAGCTTTCGTTAACTGATCAGCCTCAGACTCCTCCTGTTTTCTGCTCGTGGCCAACAGGGTAAGAACTTGCTGCTGGTTGTCCCTCACTTTGGTAGAAAGGTTATCAATTTGGTCACAGTGCTGAGACGAAGCTGCTTTCAGCCCCTGGGTAAGTTCACAAACTGCTTTCGTCTGGGTTTTAACAAAATCCATTAGTGTATCCCAATTACCTTGAACCTGTGAAGTAAGTTGTTGCATTTCTCTTCCAGGAGTGGGGAGTCCACCAGGCAAATCCTGCTGAGTCACAGAGAAAGAAGAGGAGAGGTCAGGTGATGTGCATAGCCGCATGGGGCCTGGGCCCCGTTCCCAGGAAAGGGTGTGTACTGGAGTGCTGAACTGGACATGTGATTCTGGATATCTAGTTCTAAAGGGCACTTGGGTGTATGGGACTGAGGCATGGGGAACTTGTGGTGAAGGATGCCCAGGGGAAACCTGTGGTGATGGGACAATTGGCCATATTGGGGTTGCAACATCTGGAGGAGCTTCAATATCCACAAAAGTGGACATAGGGGATGGTGTAGTGGTCATGTCTGCAAGTACAATAAAGTGTGTACAATGTTATGTAAAATGAAATGTGTACGTGTGTCAGTATTAGGCAGCAAAAAACAGCAACAACATTACAATGTTGTACCAGGATTAATTAAACAAATCTAACCCCCATACACTGATTTGCACTCTCTTCACAAGCATGCAACCGCAAGGTGACACTTCAAATCTTCCTCATTAATTGTTACCTCCTTAACTACAACAAGCAAGCTATTCCACAGTTCAAAAGACACAGGTTACCAAAATACAAATTCCCCCAAAGAAACAACAGCAATGTAAATCACATTCTTTAGAGGGTGTTTCACAAAGGAAAAAAAATGTTTTCATTTAAGTTCATAAACAAATTTTCAAAAAAGTTTTTTTTTTTTGTTCAAAAAGTTCAGAGTCCCTGTTCGGGCGCCACTTCTGTAACGGTGGCAAGCCCACAACCAACTTAAATAAACAGTTTAGTTTAACAAAACAGTTCGGGCGCCAGACAAGCTTAAACTTGTCAAGATACAAAAAAATCGGGTTGTTGCGTTTGCCACCCCGGAGTAGCTCTATTAGCCACCGATTACATACAAAAGAATCAGATCACACACAAAGGAGTCATATTCACAGGTATATATATTTTTTTCTACCCAAATTCACAAGAAACAAACAAACCAAAAACAAAAACAAAAAATGAACAACAACAACAACAAAAAAATAGGATACAGAAATAAGAAAATGTAATCAAAGAACCTATAGTTCCTTCTATTATTTCCACAAAAAAACTTTCACAGTTGGTTAAATGTAGTTACAATGGGAACACCAAAATAAATACAGACAAAAATAAATAACCAAAGAGGACAATAACTTAAATGACTTAAACCTACAATGACTGTGCTTTTAAGTAACTCTGTAGATTAACGTCATACAATAGCCTCATCTCCCACGAGCAATCGAGAGAAAAAAAAATAAAAATAATAATAGATGAAAACATCAATACAGTCAGTTACGGCATGACCAGAAAACAAAAAGAGAAAAAAATGTGTCCACACACAGTCGTGCAAATCAACCACCAGGAATGGGAAAAATCTTTGCCTAGGCGTGATGAATTTGCGTGCGTGAATGTTCAGGTAGGTTCGCGTAATGGGTGGGTGCGTGTGTGTGTGTGTGTGTGTGTGTGTCCACAGCGCTCCGCGCTGCGCTCAGGCTGATGATGGCAGTGAGGAAAACACTGGTTTTAGTCAGAGGGAGTCGGTGAAAACTAAGGGAGTTTTTTAAACAGGAGTTCGTTCACCTGCGCAGCTCTCGCGCCGCTCGTCAGCCACCAAGACTTCGTCACCCTGCCACCAGCTGCCGAAAGTGCATGCCGCACTACAGAGATCGCCTCGGAAACGCACGTCCGCTTTAGCGACCCAGCCTGGCTCAAACAGCAGTGATGCGTTCAATCTCACCAACCCAGCGGTTTGTCTCAGGTCATCCGTTTTCTCTCTCTCTTTATTTCATTCTTTCTTTCTCTCCCTTTTCTTTTGCATTTGCCTCCTTATATACCCACGTTTCCTATTTCCGGTTAATTTATTTCCCTCCTCCATCCGGCCACACAACAGGAAAACACACCTCTTTTTCCTCGTACTGCCACACTACATTAAACATAACCAACAGGTTCATCAGTATCGGCCTTGACAGCTATGTAGAAATACTTCCACACTGTAGACTTTCCTTCATTTTCGGGGGTTTTAAAATCTCCTGCGGCCAACTTCTTTTTAACATCTTCCATCGTTGTGCTGCCAGCCACATGTAGCCTAATATGCACACACACACACGTTGTCAAAGCGATTTAAACAAATTTCCGCACACAAGAAGACGGATGTTAGGGTAATATTTTAAATGTATTTTAATCACAAAACAAACCTTTGCAACAAGTTAAACAAGCCAATTGGCTACCTACATAATAAGCTGTTTTAAAGGTGCCCTAGAATAATTTAATAAATAAATAAATAAATAAAAATAACTCAAAAAATAAAAGAGGATTTGAATACGCCCATTATTGGCATGTTTGAGTGCTTTTAAAGAACTATGTTTTATTATTTCCACTTTCCATGTTGTGAATTATAAATGTATTTTAATTTGCTTGTTACACATGGAACCTATTGTAAAAAATATTTGACGTCACGTAGCATACTTTTACGCTCAGAATTCTTCCTTGGCATCCTCACGTAGGCTAGTAAACTGCATTTACTCAAACGACAACTGCATTTACAAACTAGTGAGCGTCTCTTGAAATAACAGGAGTTTACCTGAACAGTTCTCATTAGCTCGCCTCCGTTACACTGACAGATATATTTCAGAACCAGCCGCTATCAAAACAATCTGCTAGATTCGGAAGATGCTGGCGCGGGCCAGATATTATCGCTGGCGGGCCACTTTTGGCCCGCGGGCCGCCAGTTGCCGACCACTGCTATAAATTGTCCCACGGATGAAATGCACTGTTTTTGCCTTATTTGGAAGGGTCATGAATATTAATGTTGAGCTCTGCTCGGATTGGCTTATTTCAGCAGCTCACACAAGTGCAGTTGTTCAGCGAAGCGGCTCGTGAGTCCTGACAGAACACAGACCGACTGAATGACACTTTAAGCAGAAAATTTCAAATGGAGATGTGAAATGCAGCTTACTTGTTTATTGGTGTTTTCAGATCATCCGTGCCCGAGAGTGAGAGATAAAGAGCTCAGGTGCACATGGTTGCACGTTTAGGTAAAACACAGAATAGTATACGTGTTCTTTTCACAGAAAAGCTCTGATTGGGGGATTTAAATTACTGAAATCTGTTAACCGCAAGCACGAATGCTCGAGCGCTCCTCTTTTCCTCCCGACAAAACCAAAACCAGCACTTTTTGTTCAAGTTTTTATTTTTTAAAATACATTTTAGACTTTTTTCGTCAACGATATAGCATGTTTATATAACGTTATTCACAATGTAGGCTACGTAGGGACTGTGATGTACTCTGAAATTCAATCATGCAAAGACATCATACTTAAGTGTGTATATATATAAAACATCATACTTTAATATATATATAAATATTTATATTTTACAAAATTAATAGAAGCCATTTTTTAATTGTTTTAGCTTATATGGTGGAGAAGGTGACAATAGCTAGAAGGATTGAGTGAGCGATCTGTAAGCAAATAAACTAACGTAGTATGGCATGCCTATCTACGGTTGTATTTTGTAATACAAAATATTAACCTTTGTCATTAGACACACTATTTAGTTTTGGATGGTACTTGGTAGGGGTGGTAATCTTTTGCCATCTCACGATTCAATTCGATTCCGATTATTGAGGCCACGATTCGATTCATAATCGATTTTCGATTCAAAAAGATTTTCGATTCAAAATTATTCGATTTTGAAAATATCAAAATTAAATCCGCACCCACCCAGACCCGTTAATATTTGGCCCGTTACCCGACCTGTGCCCACGATAAATCACACGCTAAAATCATTCAAATTAAAATGCTTTATTTTTTTATCTTGCACCTCTCAAAATCAACAGCATCATGAATGGGCTAATGAAAGAGGCTCTGCCTTTACAGACTTGTTGTCAACAATTTCATATACTCCACTCACCAACTTTACTTTTACTTCATCCATTGCTACTCCTGCAACGCTCGCTCCGACTGGGCTACGAGAGGCATCAACAAAAGTTGCACTGTCGCAGTGGTGGTGACGTAATGCTTCAAATGGCATCTCGTTGTTGCGTGTATGTGTAATGGTCATTTGGACATAGAAATTGTAATACAGTATGTTCGAGGGGGAAGAAGGAGGCGGGAACCGGCGAACATTTAAAAGACTTAAACCAAACAAAACGAAAGTAATGTGGGCAGCCCCTCACGGACAACTGCCACACGCACACACATAATAAAACGTAAACACAACTCAACGTCAAATCCAGGTCTGGTGATCTCTCGTCCTTATATGTCTCCGAGCTCCCTCAGAGGACTCGGTGTGGCTCGCAGGTGACGCTCATTCATAATCACGCCCCGGTCTCGCTCTCTCGCTCGCTCATCCACCTCGCCACAGAAATTTTGCACATATTTTTCATCCGCGCTACTACCCGCCCGCAGAGAGTTAATTATCCGCCCGCATCCCCACCCATGATTTTTATAAATGTCACAATTTGCCACTTTTATGCCGTTACAGGACTCTACGTCGCATATAGGCTAGTTACAAAATGGAGACGAACAGCCAGCTGATTTTATTCATTTATTAAATCGATTCTTGGACATTTCAGATCGATTCTAAATCGTTGCAAATGAGATTCTAGATTCTTCCGTGAATCGATTTTTTTGGCACACCCCTAGTACTTGGAGTTTCCTATTGGTACTGTACTAGCATCTTGCGTTATCTAGACAATGCTGTCTCTCTAAGAAACTTTCAATGTAATCAGAAATTGTTTAGACAGTCAATAAGTGGATAAAATCACTACTTACTGCTTGCAGGAATATAGTTGGAATTGTCCCTTTCTTCAGTTTTAGATGCTGACCGAAGCTGCGTTCTGAACCATTTGCAAACGATTTACAGCTGAATTAGGCAAACCCAGGTACAACGAATTACAGTAGTCCAACTTTGAGGTGATAAATGCATGAATGACAGTTTCAAAGTCTCTATTTGATAGCTTCATTTTAATTTTAGCAATATATCTAAGTAAAAAAAACCTGCTTTTTATCACAGTGCTAATCTGCTTATTAAAACTCAGACTGGAATCAAAAATTACACCAAGATTCCTGACACAGTCATGAACATTTGAAGATAGAGAACCAAGCTGAGGGACTATGTAAGAAGTCAGATCTGATGGGGCAAAGATAATGATTTCAGTTTTGTCATTGTTTAGCTGTAAGTAATTTATAGCTATCCAACATTTTGTGTCACGCAGACAGACCGAGTAGACACAGAGCCTTTGTTGTTTTTGACAGGAAGATAGAGCTGAGTATCATCTGCATAACAGTGGGAAGATAAATTGTGTCTCTGGAAAATTTGTCCAAGTGGAAGCATATATAATGCAAACAGAAGAGGTCCCAAAATGGAACCCTGGGGTACACCGTAAGAAATTGGAGCCCGAGATGAAAAACGATTTCCTACTTTCACTGAAAAAGTTCTTTCTTTGAGATAAGAGGCAAACCACTTCAGCACAGGCCCCAGTTTGACGACTTTTTAATGTTAGTGTTTCTCTGTGACTGAGTTTTCTATTGTAAGAAAAGCAGAGAAAACACAATCAGATGCTGTCAGCTGCTTGATGATCAGAATATAATCATTGTGTAATGGCTCAATTATTGACATAATTCACTGATCCTTCGTTCATCTTCGGAACACAAATGAAGATTTTTTTGGTGAAAGCTGATGGCTGAGAAAGGCTTCAGATAGGCCTTCATTGGCATTCAGTACATTCCCCCTCACAAGACCCATAAAGGCGCTAAACACACCGATACAAAGTCCATCTCACTACAGGGGCTGTACAATAATGTTACAATGCGACAAAAATAGTTATTGTGCGCACAAGAATCAAAATAACGACTTTATCCTCCAAGTTATTGACGTGAACTCAACACATGCCGAGAATATGACGTTGATCCGCTGTTCGGATCATGACCCAGAAGAAGAGGAGCACCGCTATCGCGTGAGATCACATCCAGACAACAACAGAAGACAATAACTTGGCGGATAAAGTCATTATTTTATATCTTCATTTGTGCTGAAGATGAACGAAGGTCTTACGGGTGTCCAACGACATGAGGGTGAGTAATTAATTAAATAATTTTCATTTTTGGGTGAACTAACCCTTTAATGATTCGTCAACACTAAATCCTGTTAATGTCAGTAAGAGCTTCTGTCTGACAGAAATAAAGTCAGTCTGGTTAGTAATAACAAGCGAAGAGCGGTGAAAGCGTTTGAAAAAGACATTATGTGATTGGCTGCCAAAAAACGCCCGCTAATCTTTTTATAAATTAAGAAAATTATTTATTTATTCATTTTAATGTATTTTATTTATTTATGGAAAACATTTTTTTCATAAACACAAACTGCCCTCCACCCAGTGCTACTCATCCAGTTACATTTTAACACACATTGTGTTGAATCTACACAACGTGTCAAAATATCATCAACACATCTCTTTTTGCAGTGTAGACAGCTCTGGTATTTTCATAAGATATATTTATCAAAGTATATTTTTATGCTGCAGGCTGCACGATCATGGGCGTCACTAGGCCCTAAACTTATGCCTCAGCCCCCCTAAAAAATGTGTGATTAACCTTTAAAACATATGAAACTGGCGGGAGGCTTCGGCTTCGTCCCGGTTTTAAGTCTGTCTCTCCGATCCGCAGCGGCTCTGAGCAGAGCACAGTGCACTTCAGAAGCAGAGGTGTGTGTGTGTGTGTGTTTGTGTGTGTGTGTGTAAATCTGAGCGTCATTGATCTGTCACCGCTCGTCAATGTCAAAATATTTGATGAAACCAATCAAATCAGAGTAGGCGGGCTTTATGGTCACACAGAAACTGCTGAAGCTGAGCGCAAATTTCAGCAGCGCAACTCGACGTCATGCTGCTAAACTAAACATTCATGTTTGACAGCTGCTGCTCAAAGTCAGAATTGTTCAACAAAAGAAAAACAATTTTAGGCAAATGAATAAACTTTTGTCTAATTTCGCCATTTTTAACTGAAAATATGCCAATGTGATTCATAATGTAGGCCTTAACGAACAAGAAATATTAACCAAGCCATTTTAATCAGATTAGGCATGAGATTAATAATGAATGTGTATATATTGTAAATTAATATAATTCTATTTGTAACATTCAGTAAATTAAAAAAAACTCAGCTTTTTCAGCCTGTATTGGGCATTAGTAATGAATGTGTTCATATTGTGAATTTAATAAACTTAAAACTTTAATAAACAGTAAATTAACGTGTCTAAGAAAATTATTCATGAAACATATAAATATCAGTATTTTAATATGTAAACCATATGTTCACTTTATTCACTGACAAAAACGGAACAAAATATCAGTCAAAGCTCAGCGTTATGAGGGGAAGAGACAGGGCGAGATAAAAACAGAGAAAAAGAGAGATGTGGACATAAGAACGAAAAATAATCTACTGCCCAGTGACATGGTTTTCAAGATATTGTTATCTCATTTTTTGGCCTTCAGAACATCTTAATGCACAAATGTAGATCATAGGAATCAACATTTTCTCAGGGGAGCATGTGCCCGAACCACCCTAACATTTGGGATCTATAAACCTGCCCACATTATTGGGTATGATTAATGCATGTACAGTATGGCCATGCAGTAAGGTGTTAATATTTGCTTTATGAGTAATAATAAACAGCCATATCTTCTGGGTATGCATGTTTGTAAGCTATAAGTTAATAGCGCAGTTTGGACCCTAAACTAAATAGTGTTACCATTTTTTCTACAGGCCTACCCTCACTGGGGGCTGAGCCCCCCTAAAATGAAAATCCTAGAAACGCCCCTGTGCACGATTAAGCAAAAATGAAACCGCATGCTATTTTTGTCAAAGGCTGTGATTATTATTATTGTTGTTATTTACTTTTTTATGAAATGTTTATGCGCAGCTTCTCAGTACGGTGCTGTGATCAGTAGTAAGTGCTGCTCCATCTGGAAGCCAGAGGGCGCTCTCACGCTGAAGCTCCAAATATTCACCGCAGAATATTATGATTATTACCATAATAATTACGATTAATCGTGCAGTCCTAGTTTCAGCACGAACCGACCTGCCCTTTATCACTGTTTAAAATACTGTCAAATAAACTCTCACTTAACACACATCTCACACACATGCAACGATGTGTCACACGTGTGCTTCTGTACAAGTGAAAAAGAAACGCTTTAGTTTATTCTCACTATAAACTAGTTGATTATTATCATGCATATTGCTGAGATATTGACTGTTTATTACAACTTATTAAGCTCCTATCAATGCCTTTTTCTACACAAGACTTAAAGGTCCCGTTTTTCGCGTGTTTTTAAAGCCATGATTATGTTTACAGTGTGCAATATAACATAGTTCATGTTTCGCATGTAAAAACAGTATTTTTTACACAATTGACTTATCTGTACAGCGCTTTTTCCTCTGTCCTAAAAACGGCCTGATGATTTCCTTGTTCTATGAAGTCCCTCCTTCAGAAACACGTAACGAGTTCTGATTGGGCCAGCGCTTCCCGTGTTGTGATTGGACAGCAGCTTAGTGCACTTTGCTCTGAAAGGTCCCGCCTCTTACCATAACGGGGCGATGCAAGCGCTGAATGTGCGTTCTTCTTCACGTGGGAGAGCAACGAGACCACGCCCCCTATTTTGCGTGTTCGTATTCCGTTCGCTGTAGGCTTTGAAAGGGAACTTCTGTTAAATAAAATATCTCACTTAGCATTGAACTTTGAGCGTTATAATTTTACAGGTATTATTTATGCTCTAACAGCAACATTACACACTAACTAAAGTTTGAAAGATGGGATCGCGAAGAACAGGACCTTTAAAACCTTAGATTTGAGCCCAGAGTCATGTCCATACTGTGAAAGAAAAAAAAAACTTTTATTTGGTAACACTTTATTCAAAGGGTCCAGAACGGGGCCGGTTCTAGGCAGTTTCAGAAAAGCAGAGGCTGGAAATCACACGAGTGAAAACGGGCAAAAATATGTGTGCTATTTAGGTGTGAATTGAGTTGTATTTGTGAACATGTATCTTGTAAATATGACCAGCTCTGATTTGATTTTTATTCATGCCAAATTGAAATGAACTAAAAAAAAATATTTATTGCATGGACAGAGCTAGAGTATAATGTAAGTGTTTAAAATGCGTATGCATAGTTCAGTTGAAACCGTGCCCTCTTTGGCTTGCTGTTAAAGCTGTTAAACTGAATGAGGCAAACTGTCTGCTTATCAGCTCA
The DNA here is from genome assembly GCF_024679245.1 of Pseudorasbora parva. Lineage (NCBI taxonomy): Eukaryota > Metazoa > Chordata > Actinopteri > Cypriniformes > Gobionidae > Pseudorasbora > Pseudorasbora parva. The sequence goes on from NC_090173.1 coordinate 52,711,436, forward strand.
CTGAAATGAGAATGAACTGTTTATCTTTTGATCAGTTTAGGGCCATTCACACAGGACACGTTTCTGCGGTTAAAACCAGTGCAGCTCTAGAGACGCTTTGTTTTAAAAGTTATTTTAACTTGAGTGCCGTGTTTTAGAAAGCTGCATCATCCAAATTTTCTAGTTTTCTTTCCAAATTATTACTGGAGAGTAGAAAAGTAAAAATGTTAGCATTTTATTTAAAGGTAAGATAAGACAAAAAAAAGAATCTATTCACATAGGATGCGTTTTTGCTGTTAAAAACACGAGAATCTGGTCATAGTGCAGGTCTAGAGATTCCATCCAATCCAGTGTGTAGCCAAACACACACACACACACACACACACACACACACACTGAAAAATAAGCCCACCCAGGCTATCTGCCAGCCCACCCTTCTATAGGTGTCTGAAACCGCGCCTGCTCCAGAATAATGCATTAGTTAAGCACAAACACATGAGTAGTTAATGAATAACTTGTTTACCATTATGCATGGACACAACAGTAATTAATGATTATTTTAATATATAGTAAAGGTATATTAGCCATTTATTAAACATTTGAAAGATACACATTTATACTACAAATAAACAAAAATAACCTAGTAATTAATGATTAACTGAATGTACAGTAAACACCTAAAATAGTCTAATAAAGACAATTTGACCCCCAGGTAACCTCATTACTTATGGCACTTATTGAGTGATATTTAAGTTTATTGACCAGAATGAGCCAATAATGATTGGTTCTTATTTACAGTATTGGTTTGTTTAGCAGTTATTCTGCATCGAGCTCTCAGGAGAATGTAAAGTGCGGTTCTACATTTATCTCCGTTCTCATAAACTAACACGAACAACACTGACAGCACTAAAAACATCTCGCTCTGTTTGGGACTTCTGCTGCAAACTCGGTTCAAACAAAACTACACTTTAAAACCTTAAAATGAATAACATTTCTGTAATCATTTAACCATTATTTATCATGTAAAAGTTATTTTGCTCGCCGTGGGACACGAGGGATTTTATCAGACACGGGACTAGAAAGTCCACCAAAACACAACATGAATTGTGACTCCGCCTGTGAAAACCCAGATAAGGTCATTTTTTCTGTGAAAATATAACCTTTATATCTTTTTATTATATACGGAGTAAGACCATGCCAAAGATTTGAAATTCAGATTGTAAAAACAAGCTTATTTTTAAAACTGCAACACATTTCAACCATAATTATCCTGACTATGATTAGCATTAAAGCTACACTGTGTGTTATTTTCTCCCATCTAGTGGTGAAAAGGTATATGACCATCCAGTGAATAATTGTTTCTGCTCCTCTCAATTTCGATTTCGTTTCAACTCCTACGGTGGCCGATTTAGTCATGCTTCCAGTTCGACCTCTTCGGTGAGTGTTGCGTCAACTCAAGTGATGAGGTAATTTTTGAAAACTATTATAATTTGCAGTTATTTAATTTACCAAATGATCTATGATCAAGTTAATCTATGTAAAATGAATAATAGAACTGAATAATAACCAGTTCATTGCTAACATCAGCTATCAGGTTCCCAGACGAATGCAAGCTAATCTTAGTAAAGGAACTTTTATCAGTGCTATCGTTATTCTGTATATTGTACGACACCACTAGCGTAAGGCACACAAATTATAATGCAATTAAAATATTAATCTCATGTTATCCGTCATAGAACACGGATTTATGTTATAAGTTAAACAATACTTTTTCATCATTGACGCGAGGAAAACTATCCTAGACGTCGTTCTAGTGTTATGCACAGCACACCATGATATAATTAGCCAAGCAACAATAAAACTTCCAATATACACAAATAGGCTGAATTAATATTACCTGTCGAGAAGAAAGCAGGCAACGTCGGCGTTCTTTTTAAAATCGTTGCTCCTCATGAGCTCTTTCCATCTTGGAAAGGCCACTCCAGTATTTACTTTTGTCTTGTTGATTTGCCCGTTGCGTTGCCGTCTTAATTCTCTTTTCCGCTTCCTTGGCGACTCTGATACATATCCCGCAATGTTACTAGGTCCCCGACCGGGGTCGAATTCGGTAATCAATTCCGGGACGTGGTTGCTTTTACACAGAAGGCGACCCGGCAATCCCCCGGGAATATTGCGGGTCCGACGTGCAGTGTGAGAGGGGCTTAAAGGGATCCCATGGTGTTGAGACTTGTATGGCTTAATATAACATAAACGATGTCTCTTACTGAATTATGTAGTAGAAAACCCATGAAAGATCTACGTTATTTAAAAAATCGATTTTATAATTGGACAATGGACGGCGCCATTTTGTTTGCGTTCTAGGTTGATGACGTAGAGTGGTTGAACTCCTCAATCAGCTGGCGTTACCCGTTGCTATTTTTACCACAACGCAACTCGAAAATTGTTTCAGAGTTAAACAAAACAAATGAATTGCTTTGTAATTGTACTTAAAACACACTCAAACATACATGTGCACACAAACTCACCTACACAAGTCACAAACAGATCGGCGGGCGCGCACACACACACCTGACTGCTCTGTCTCAATCGCATGCATCATCACCAAAACATCCTGCCTCTCTTCCTCACGTTACTTTATCCCATCGTCCTACCTAGATATTTCCCTCTGCTGGTCACATTAGGCATTACAGTTAATCTACTATCAACAGTCTATCTAGGGAACAGGATGTGTTGAACAGGATATCAACACAGGGAATAGATTGAGGGTTATGTATGCGCGCGCAGTGCGTGCGTGTGTGTGTGTGTGTGTGTTCGCGCCGATCTGTTGGGGTGTGTGTGTGTGTGTGTGTGTGTGTTCGCGCCGATCTGTTGGGGTGTGTGTGAGAGTCTGTGTGAGAGAGAGAGTTTGTGTGCACATGTATGTTTGAGTGCGTGAAGTCGGACAGCTGTGTGTAAATCGGCTGTACACTCGTTATTGCGGTGGAACGTGAGACTGAATGACTGCACTCGAACATGTCCGCTATGGTGTCGGACAACACTACAAATGTCCGTCCCTTCAAATAATGCCCTATTTAAGGGTATAGGGTCGATTTCAGATTCAGCCCCTGTCGTGGAGACTGAGCAGCCCAACATCTCGATTGAGACAGAGCCTGTCGTGTGCGCGCCCGCCGATCTGTTTGTGACTTGTGTAGGTGAGTTTGTGTGCACATGTATGTTTGAGTGTGTTTTAAGTATAATTACAAAGGAATTCATTGGTTTTGTTTAACTCTGAAACAATTTTCGAGTTGCGTTGTGGTAAAAATAGCTACGGGTAATGCCAGCTGATTGAGGAGTTCAACCACTCTACGTCATCAACCTAGAACGCAAACAAAATGGCGCCGCCCATGGTCCAAATATAAAATCGATTTTTAAAATAACGTAGATCTTTCATGGGTTTTCTACTACATAATTCAGTAAGAGACATCATTTATGTTATATTAAGCCATACAAGTCTCAACACCAGGGGATCCCTTTAAGAGTGATCCTCCATCATCATATAGCAGCCTCAAGCAATCCTCCTCTGAACATTCGACACGGTGCCATCGAGTGTAAAAACGCGAAAAGCGAAGCTTGAATTTACGGGTATGTCCCTCTTTGGCAAATGTACTTTCAAGATGGAGGAGCAACATGGCGACCGCCATCCGAACCCTCACCCGTATGTATTTTCAATGGTATATTATAAAATTACGAGAATACATTATTACTTGAAAGAAGTAAATATACATTAATGAGCACATATATTTTTGAAAGAACTAAGTGATTTTAGCTAAGAATAAACTAAAAAAGTTACACAGTGTAGCTTTAATATTAAAGACCTAATGCACGGATCTAACAGGCTGTGATGTTACGCATCAGATGTTTCCACAAACGTTCACTTCAGACAGAACAGATCGTTTGCATGAGTAGACAGATATTTTAAGATGGGCTTCTGTAATTCTGTGTGTGTGTCTGAGCGCTAAAGAGAAAAGATCTCGGGATCGTCAGAGGCGTCTTTATGTTCACACACTTCAGGTGTGTCGTGTGTCAGTAACACATCTGAGAGATGTTTCATGGCTTATCGCACTTATTAACTCTGTACATCAAGCTCGTCCTACACTTTATTTCCTCATTAATGCATGTTCTGTTCGTAAAGAAGAACACATCAACCCAGCGCACAAGCTTCCAGAAACTGAATTATTTCCACACGCAGCAGTCTTTAAAATAAGATGATATATTGGCAGAAGCTGGAGTTTAAATAACACACAGAAATCAGAAACCGGCCTTTCCCGACACTGACCTGATTGTTGCTCGTGCGGATTGATATTATGGTCTTTTTGCACTGTTTGCAGTTTCTGAACCGAATGCTAGAAGAATCATCAGGTGTTTCTGTGCCGAGAGTAAACGGAGACGATTCAAATCAATATTTAAGAAGCGCATGTCTGGTATTTTTCTCCGCAAAATAAAATCATTTATTTCAGTATTTATCATATTATAAATGAAGAATCTCGAAGCCCTCGGTATAATCTCTCATCAGCAATAAACACAGATGGCCTGCTGTGGTCATGTTTATGTCTATGACTGCTTTGACTCTTAATCTCAGGATTAGATTATGGACTTTAGTTTCACAGGCGGGTCACAGATGAGGCTTATCTGAACATGGAAAAATGCAGAAAGTTTTGTGTGATGGGTAGGTTTAGTGTAGGGGATCGAATATACAGTTTGTACAGTATAAACATCATTGTGTGTGTGTTTGTGTGTTTCTAGTGTGGATCACGGAGGAGTGTGCAGGATTCCATCAAGACTACACAAATGTAAGTACAAATGTAAAAGTTTTTTATTTTATTTTATTGAGTTTGCTTGAAAAAGTGAACCGATCTACTATTTAAGCTTATTCTTCCTCATAGACTAAATTTCTAGACACTCCTCCAAACTCAGACTAGACTTTCAGACTCTGAGTTAGTGTCGCTTTATCTTTTCAAACTGATCCGACACTGACGGGATGTTCAAATGAGCCACGACTGTTCAAACTACATCGGTCAGAATTCAAACTTTGACAGTTGCTGAGGCTCTTTAGTCTTTGGAGCTGCAGAAAACCGCCTTCATCCGACACACACATATGCCTGGCTCACACTACAGGTTTAGGCCGATTTATGCCCGATTTTCCCCTCCCGAGATTCTGAGAAAGAGTCTTTTTCCAGTACTCGATCTGTTCCGATGTTCGGCACAGATTATCTGGTAATGTGAGGCTTTCACAGATCAAATCTTGCACCTCCCGATCTGCTCTCACACAAATCGGGCTCGCCCCGATCATATCAAACATGTTTGATATTTATCAGGATGAGCAAGATTGTTATAACGTCAGTACTGTCACAACAGCCAATAGGAAACAAGTCTACAACGAGACGGACATTTCGAAATGGCGAGCGCGAGTTGAGTTGCCATAGTTTGCTGTAGCTCTCAAACAATGCTGGATAATGTAGTTAGTCTTCCAGTGAGCGCCGGCGGACATATATATGAATGAATAGTAAAAGGTGATGTTTCGTGCTGTCATGTGGGGTAGTAAATAGAGAACCGAATCGGGAATTGTGACTCAAGTCTCTCACCAAAACTATATTTGGATTATATTTTAGTATATTTGGACAATCTAGTGCTGAGAAACTGCTTATAAAATACATTTTTTTTAAATATATACAGTATTGTTCAAAATAATAGCAGTACAATGTGACTAACCAGAATAATCAGAAAACAAATGAGACCCAGGATTCATGATATGCACGCTCTTAAGGCTGTGCAATTGGGCAATTAGTTGAATTAGTTGAAAGGGGTGTGTTCAAAAAAATAGCAGTGTGGCATTCAATCACTGAGGTCATCAATTTTGTGAAGAAACAGGTGTGAATCAGGTGGCCCCTATTTAAGGATGAAGCCAACACTTGTTGAACATGCATTTGAAAGCTGAGGAAAATGGGTCGTTCAAGACATTGTTCAGAAGAACAGCGTACTTTGATTAAAAAGTTGATTAGAGAGGGGAAAACCTATAAAGAGGTGCAAAAAATGATAGGCTGTTCAGCTAAAATGATCTCCAATGCCTTAAAATGGAGAGCAAAACCAGAGAGACGTGGAAGAAAACGGAAGACAACCATCAAAATGGATAGAAGAATAACCAGAATGGCAAAGGCTCAGCCAATGATCACCTCCAGGATGATCAAAGACAGTCTGGAGTTACCTGTAAGTACTGTGACAGTTAGAAGACGTCTGTGTGAAGCTAATCTATTTTCAAGAATCCCCCGCAAAGTCCCTCTGTTAAAAAAAAGGCATGTGCAGAAGAGGTTACAATTTGCCAAAGAACACATCAACTGGCCTAAAGAAAAATGGAGGAACATTTTGTGGACTGATGAGAGTAAAATTTTTCTTTTTGGGTCCAAGGGCCACAGGCAGTTTGTGAGACGACCCCCAAACTCTGAATTCAAGCCACAGTACACAGTGAAGACAGTGAAGCATGGAGGTGCAAGCATCATGATATGGGCATGTTTCTCCTACTATGGTGTTGGGCCTATTTATCGCATACCAGGGATCATGGATCAGTTTGCATATGTTAAAATACTTGAAGAGGTCATGTTGCCCTATGCTGAAGAGGACATGCCCTTGAAACGGTTGTTTCAACAAGACAATGACCCAAAACACACTAGTAAACGGGCAAAGTCTTGGTTCCAAACCAACAAAATTAATGTTATGGAGTGGCCAGCCCAATCTCCAGACCTTAATCCAATTGAGAACTTGTGGGGTGATATCAAAAATGCTGTTTCTGAAGCAAAACCAAGAAATGTGAATGAATTGTGGAAGTTTGTTAAAGAATCATGGAGTGGAATAACAGCTGAGAGGTGCCACAAGTTGGTTGACTCCATGCCACACAGATGTCAAGCAGTTTTAAAAAACTGTGGTGATACAACTAAATATTAGTTTAGTGATTCACAGGATTGCTAAATCCCAGAAAGAAAAAAAAATGTTTGTACAAAATAGTTTTGAGTTTGTACAGTCAAAGGTAGACACTGCTATTTTTTTGAACACACCCCTTTCAACTAATTGCCCAATTGCACAGCCTTAAGAGCGTGCATATCATGAATGCTGGGTCTTGTTTGTTTTCTGAGAATCTACTGAACCTACTGGTAACTTGTTTGCCACGTAGCAATAAAAAATATACTAAAAACCTTGATTATTCTGGTTAGTCACATTGTACTGCTATTATTTTGAACAATACTGTATATTTAAAATATTTTACAAATATTTTTTATTTGATACGCAATAACTCAGGTAGGAAATATGGTCGAAGCCTAATTATTTTTTGGTGATGTTCCCCCATATGTGTCCTGCATCTGGATCATATTTTGTGTTGATAACATAAAGTAATCAAAAGTTACAGCATTGGGAACAAATGTAGCATTTTTGTTCAACCATTGAAATTTCTAAAACTGTTGTTTTCTGAGAGACATCCACAACTTTAAAGACTCATAACTCCAAAACTATAGCAAGGAGATTCAAACGGAAGGTATCATTTGTTAGCAAACTTTTTATATTTGTATGATTACATTTGGATAATATAATGCTGAGAAACTGCTGATAAAAGACAAAAATAGTATTATTGTTTTAATAATTTTATAGATATTTATTATTTGACATGCAGTAACTCAGGACGGAAATAAGGCATCATAAAAATTATTTTTTTGGTGATGTCCCCCTATATGTGTCCTGCAACTGAATTTTGTGATGATATCATAAAGTTAGAAAAAGTTACAGCATTGGGAACAAATGTAGCATTTTTGTTCAATCATTGACATTTCTAAAACTGTTGTTTTCTGAGAGACATTCACAAATTTAAAGACTCATAACTCAAAATATAGCAAGGGTGGTCAAATGGGTATAATATAGGTATCATTTGTTAGAACACTTTTTATATTTATCCTTTTTTATTACATTTGGACAAACTAATGCTGAGAAAAGCCATATTATAGTATTACAATATTATTGAAATTAAATACTATATATATATATATATATATATATATATATATATATATATATATATATATATATATATATATATTAATATAATATAATATAATATAATATAATATAATATAATAATTAGATGTAAAAATAGATGACATTATTAGCTTACAATCTCAGCTTTCCAAAGCATCTATCCATTTTGATCAGCTCGTAATGAGCGCGGAGTTATTCATCTAAACCGGAGTGTACCGCCCGCGGGCGCCCCCTGGCTGCTATACAAATGAATGGCCATGTTATTCAGAACTCCACTGATCAACACAATTTTCCCCTCCACGCTCTATGCATTCAAGACTCACTCCGCTCCAGCTCCGCTCCGGGTTCACAATTTCCCGCTCCGCACTCCCCTCCTCGCTCACTGATATCAGAAACACCGCTCCATCTTTGCTCCGAGGAAATTTGCGGCTAACTGCTAAAGTATTTTAGTGAGCTCTGAAATATCTCTATAAAGTTTGGTTTATAACCTGCATCAACTGAATAAAATTATAAAAAATAAACAATAGGAGATTAAGAGCCTAGTTTCAACGATTGGAACATTTGTGTGCATTTCCCCTATGCCAAACTTAATGGCTTTATCAGCATTAAAAGTTAAATATCATTGATGCTTTTTGCAGTGCAAATGCTGTTTGGAAGTTTGGAAAGATGAACGTTCTCATCAGTTATTTTATCTACGGATCAATACAGATTTCTGCTCATTCAAAATCATATAATAGAATATAACAGTACTGATAACTGTAAGCAGGTAAGTACTACAAGATGTTTTTGAATGCATTAGAGAGAACGATTACGTGTGTGAATAAGTGCTACCTGTTTAAAATGTGCTTGCACCCGATCATATCCAGTAGAAGGTTAAAAAAAATCCCTTAAAATGTAACATCCCGCTCCATCGCCGTGATCATCTGTATCCAGCTGGTTGTTTACCGTGTGAGTTCTGAACACTGCACTATGCTTATTAAAATCTTTTCATTTCTACACATATTAGGCTACATATTTCTCATGTCTGTGAGGCAAGCCTGCTGAGTTTCAGTTTATTTGAGACGCGCTTCAGTTCATGAGTGTAACAAGTTCGATATAGTGAGGAAGGAAGAGGACACGGGGGTCGGCAGGACTGTTGATGCTCTTTTATTCTTAATAACTCAAAACAATAAACGTGCACGCTTCAGCGTGTGTTTGTCTCTGTGTATGCTCAGTTTCGCTTCCGGGTCACGCACTTCCGGCTTCCGGATATCTCAGGGTCTCGGCATCAACAGTCCGACTCTCTCTCTCCTCGGTCTCCGGTTCCGCTGGTGTTTTATCCCGTCTCCGCGCTCATTACTAGAACAAGAGACAGGTGTTATTAATCTGCGTCCAACCCACTCACTTACCGCTCGTCCCGAGGCCCTCTCTCCCGCTGCAGACCTCGCTGAACCACGCCCCCCTTGCCACATACCCCCACCGCCCGACTCAGGCCGGGGAGCCGTCCGGCCTGCAGCCCCCCCCCCCCATTTCTGGAGAGGAAATCGGCCACAGCCATCTGAGCACCCGGTCTGTGGACCACCTTGAACTTAAACGGCTGAAGAGCCAGATACCAACGGGTGATCCGCGCGTTGGTATCCTTCATGCGGTGGAGCCATTGGAGAGGAGCGTGGTCCGAACAGAGGGTGAACTCCCGCCCCAGGAGGTAGTAGCGGAGGGTGAGAACGGCCCATCTGATGGCCAAACACTCCTTTTCTATGGTGCTGTACCTAGCTTCTCTCTTAGAGAGCTTACGGCTAATGTACAGCACCGGCCGCTCTCCCCCCTCCACCTCCTGGGCCAGGACTGCGCCCAGCCCCCTGTCCGACGCGTCAGTCTGCAACAAGAAAGGGAGAGAAAAGTCAGGGGAGTGTAACAGCGGCCCGCCACATAGGGCAGCCTTTACTTGGGTAAAAGCCTGTTGACACGGCTCCGTCCACTGGACCGTACCTGGTAGCCCCTTTTTAGTAAGATCAGTCAAAGGGCTGGTGAGGTCCGAATAATTTGGTATAAACCGTCTATAATATCCCGCCAGCCCCAAGAACTGTCTTACCTCCTTTTTGGTCTTGGGCCTCGGACAGGTTGCAATTGCGGCAGTCTTATCAATTTGAGGACGCACCTGTCCATGACCCAAGTGGAAGCCCAGATACCTTACTTCCACCCGCCCAATCGCACACTTCTTCGGATTGGCCGTGAGCCCCGCTCTCCTCAGCGACCTCAGGACCGCCCTCACATGCTGCATATGCCGCTGCCAGTCGTGACTATAGATCACTATGTCATCTAGGTACGCCGCAGCATATGCAGCATGGGGACGCAAAATCCTATCCATGAGTCGCTGGAAGGTCGCGGGTGCCCCGAACAAGCCGAAAGGAAGCGTGACGAATTGGTGTAATCCGAACGGCGTGGTGAAAGCTGTTTTTTCTTTGGACAATGGAGACAAGGGGATCTGCCAATAGCCCTTTGTTAAGTCCAGTGTCGAATAAAATCGAGCCGAGCCTAACCGATCAAGCAACTCGTCAACCCGTGGCATTGGATACGCGTCGAACTTCGACACAGCGTTCACCTTGCGGTAGTCCACACAGAACCTGACCGAGCCGTCCGTTTTGGGGACCAAAACTATCGGGCTCGCCCAGTCACTGTTGGACTCCTCGATTACTCCCATGTCGAGCATTGCGCCTAATTCGTCCTGAACTACTTTTTTCTTGTGTTCAGGCAAGCGGTACGGCCGGCTGCGAACTACCACGCCCGGCTCGGTCTCGATATGGTGCTGAATCAAGTCGGTACGTCCCGGTAGGGGCGAGAACACGTCGGCGAACTCCGCCTGCAATTTCGATAAATCAGCGAGTTGTAACGGTGAGAGGTGATCTCCCCCAGGGGCCAGCGCGACTGATTGCGCTTTAATGCTCGCCTCTGGCCCGAGATCATCCTCTCCCCCGATCACCGTTGCCAACAACACCGATTCCACCTCATTCCATTTTTTCAGCAGATTGAGGTGGTATATTTGACGTGCCCCGTTCCTATCGGATCGTATCACTTCATAATCGAGCTCTCCTATCTGTCGTGCGACCTCAAACGGCCCCTGCCACTTCGACATTAATTTTGAGCTCGAGGTTGGGAGTAGAACGAGCACTTTCTCTCCCGGTGTGAATTTGCGCAGTTTAGTACCCCTGTTATATGACCGGCTCTGGCGGTCCTGGGCTTGTAACAAATTCTCCCTAGATAGCCGCCCCAATGTGTGGAGTTTTGTTCGCAAGTCCATGACGTACTGAATTTCGTTTTTGGCCAACGACGGCCCCTCCTCCCAAGTTTCTCGTAGGACGTCCAGCACCCCCCGTGGCTGACGCCCGTAGAGAAGCTCGAAGGGGGAAAACCCCGTGGAGGCTTGCGGGACCTCGCGCACAGCAAATAAGAGGGGTTCTAACCACCGATCCCAATTCTTGGCGTCTTCTTGTACGAATTTACGGATCATGGATTTAAGAGTGCGATTAAACCGTTCGACCAACCCGTCTGTTTGTGGGTGATAGACGCTGGTTCGAATGGATTTAATGCCCAATAATCCATACAATTCGCTTAACGTGCGTGACATAAACGCCGTGCCTTGATCAGTGAGGATTTCTTTCGGAATTCCCACCCGGGAGATTAAACGAAACAGTGCGTCCGCAACACTCTTCGCCGAGATGTTGCGGAGAGCCACTGCTTCCGGGTATCGTGTTGCGTAGTCCACGATAACTAGCGCAAAACGATGCCCGCGTGCGGATCGTTCTAATGGCCCGATGAGGTCCATCGCAATTCTCTCGAAGGGGACCTGCATTAATGGAAGGGGGCGCAATGGCGCTTTTGGGGCGGCCAGTGGGTTCACCAACTGACATTCAGGACAAGACGCGCACCACCTGCGCACATTGTCATAAATGCCTGGCCAAAAGAATCGGGTCATTAAACGATTCAGCGTGGCCGCCTGTCCCAGGTGGCCCGCCATCGGGTTAGAATGAGCCGCCTGAAAAAGCATTTCCCGGCGGCTCTTTGGTACTAACAATTGGGTTGTATCCATTTTTGACTGAGCGTCTTGGGTCACTCGATACAACCTATCCTTAATTATGGCAAAATAAGGATACGTGACGGGCAATGCGGGTTGAAGGGGCTGACCGTCGATGGTGCGGACCTGTTGAAACGCATGTTTTAGCGTCTCGTCTTGAGACTGCTCCAGAGGGAAGTCATCGCGGTCCGAGAGAATCAGTCTCTCGACCCCGCTCGATTCCTCTGAAGCTGTTCCCAAGGGCCCCGTATCAGCCTCGCCAACCTGCACTCGCACCGCCCCGTTCCTAGCCTTGTTTCCCCAAGCGGCATCCGCGCACAACGACCCCAATAACGCCGAAAAGGCGGGCCAATTCGTCCCCAGAATTAGCGGATGCCGGAGGTGGGGACTAACCGCCACCTCAACACTATGCTTTTTCCCCCTAAACTGTATCGTGACTGGGACAACCGGATATTCCACCACATCCCCGTGCACACACCGCACCTTAACCACGCGGCTTGTATCCAACGCCCCAGGCTGAATCAGGCTTTGATGGATCGAGGTTTGGTTACATCCTGAATCCACCAAGGCCTGATATGTACCCCCCTTGATACTTACAGGAATTTGGTACTCTCCTGCTTGATCGGGGGTGGCCCGCTGGACGTCCGGGATCCGGATCATTGTTCCGATGTCCATCATCGGACATCGGTCCACAAAATGATCCGGATCACCGCACCGCCAGCAGGCCAGCCCAGGCCTACCCGCCGCCCCGGCGGCGGGGAGTGGGTTGGAGGCTGAGCGCGGATAGGGGGCGGAACCGGATCCATAGTCACTACCCGTCCCCAGCGGCCCCGCCCCCCTGGGCGGGACCCGCGAACTCCCCGACGGTCCAGGGCCCATCCCACCCCGGCCTCTGGGGGGAACGCGAGGAGGGCCTGGAGGGCGGGACCTGGGGAGAGGGACAGGTCGAGAGAGAGAGAGAGAAGGGGGAGAGAGAGAGGGAGAAGTTAGTGGGGGTGCGCCGACCCCCGGGCACGCCACCAGGTGGTCCTCCGCCAAATTGATGGCCGTCTCCAGCGACGTGGGCCGGTGGCACTGGACCCACTCGGCGGTCTTCCTGGGGAGCCGAGTGATGAACTGCTCCAGCACCACCAGATCGACGACATGGTCCACGTCGCTGCCGCCGGCCAGCAGCCATCTGCGGCACTCGTCCCGGAGCTGTTGGGCCAAGGCGAAGGGTCGACCGGACTCGCCCCACTCCAGGGAGCGGAAACGCTGGCGGTGCTGTTCTGGGGTCCGGCCGACCCGCTGAAGAATGGCCCGCTTCAGGTCATCGTAGTCCAGGAGGTTCGCAACCGGTAGATGTTGCGCGGCCGCCTGGGCTTCGCCGGATAGCAGTGGAATGAGGCGCACCGGCCACTGTGCCCGGGGCCACCCGCAGGCCTCCGCGGCTTTTTGGAAGAGATCCACGAAGGCCTCGGGATCATCTTCCGGCCCCATCTTCTGCAGGGGCACGTGCACCGGTGCGCTGGCCCGCCCAGCGGCCTCGGCGCGAACCTCCCGGTCCATCCAGCTCCGGAACTGCTCGCGGTCCTCTTGCTGGCCTTGGACTATGGCCGCGAAGCGGCGCTCCTGTTCAGTCCGAAGGTCCAGCAACGCCGTGTGATGTTCCTGGTGGAGGGCCGCGAGCGATGTTATGATCTCCGCAAATGGCGAGGCGGAGGGCGTTGTCATGGCGGCGGCTCTGTCCTGCTTCCTTCCCGGGTTTCGGCACCAGTGTAACAAGTTCGATATAGTGAGGAAGGAAGAGGACACGGGGGTCGGCAGGACTGTTGATGCTCTTTTATTCTTAATAACTCAAAACAATAAACGTGCACGCTTCAGCGTGTGTTTGTCTCTGTGTATGCTCAGTTTCGCTTCCGGGTCACGCACTTCCGGCTTCCGGATATCTCAGGGTCTCGGCATCAACAGTCCGACTCTCTCTCTCCTCGGTCTCCGGTTCCGCTGGTGTTTTATCCCGTCTCCGCGCTCATTACTAGAACAAGAGACAGGTGTTATTAATCTGCGTCCAACCCACTCACTTACCGCTCGTCCCGAGGCCCTCTCTCCCGCTGCAGACCTCGCTGAACCACGCCCCCCTTGCCACAATGAGCAATGAAAGCGATCACTTCCTCGACCTAGTCTACTTATTAATTTCTTATTTATTAAATAGCTACATGCAATTGATCAAAGAAACCTTTATTAAAATTAAGAGACAATTTGTACAAAACGAAAGAAAGGCTTTTTACAAAACAAAACTTAATATTAAACTAAATATAACCACCAAAATCATTTCTGACCCACTCGCATCTTTGCACTTATAGCCTATCATAATCAGATGAAATCTAAAAATAATATTATAATATTTAAATATAAATATGAAAAAAAAAATTGAACGAATTTCTGGATTTGAACGAACATAATTTTACTGGTGGGTTCATGAGCGCGCCTGCGGATTATTGAGCTGATCACACCGGCTCCGCTCCGCTCATTAGTCATTACAGGCTCGTTCTCTATACTTACAGTGAATGTGTCGGGCAGGGCCGGTCTCGGGTGCATGGGCTCGGGTAGGGTTGGGCTTTATTTTTTTGAGCCGATCTACGCTCTAGTTCTGGCTAAAAATGTAGTTATTATGTGCCGGCCCGTTGGCATGAATTGTAGTCGTGATGGAGCGGTAGTGGAGCGCTGAATTAGAGACGATAAAAGTGAGTGGGTCCAATATCATTGGTCTTAAAAAGTGGGTGGGTCTTGTCCCACCCACACACAATGGTTCTGACACCTATGTGTGAACCCTAAAGTTACAATTTTCCATCATGCTAGAGATATTAAATGTTACTTGATTAAATAAAGAATAAAAATAATTGCTAGGTAAACTGTTACCACCTCACATTTCAGCATTTGCTATGTCCAGGGAAAAAAGGACTAGGCCTACTGTCAATTAAAAATAAATAAAATAACAAATAAAGGACCAATAACTTGAATATAAGCAACAGCACAAATAAATACCGTCAAGCAAAGATACTGATAAAATAAACAATGCTTTTCAGGTTTTTTCAGGTAACATTTGTTTTTAGGTAGAGAAATTGAATAAAGTAATCAAATGTAAAATAACTGCATATTTAACTGTTTAAATGAAAGATTAATCCTTATTAAACTTACAAAAGCTATTCAATCAAGAGCAGTGAGTGATGTCCGGATCTTTTGTTTGACATTAAACAGACAGCAGTAAAGGCTACTGCCCCTTTAAGACCTGATGCAGGGATATGCTCGTCTTTCTCGACTGTATAAAGTTATCTTAAGCCATATTCTGCTTGGATACTCATCAAGATGGACATGATGACATGCTTTTTGTGCGAGTTTGTCCGTTCAAGCTCAAGACTTAAAAGAGAACTCTATATTTGCGCTGTGAGACGTGCGCGCTTTGGGACGAGTGCCAGAGACAGATCTTCTCAAAGTGCCACGAGTTCTCATTCGCGTCTTCTGTCCAATATACCCGGGTGATGGCGGAGAAAATGACTCGTCATATTAAACATACGACAGCACTCGCATGCATCAACAGTTTACAAAGAGAGAACGTTTTGCCCACGTTTTTCCTTTTATTATCGCTGTTGTAATGTATTACCGAGGAACCAGCACGTGTATCCATCGACAGAAACATACATAAAGCATTATTTTCAAGTCAGTCCATATTATAGGTGCGTCATCCGATGTGAGATGAACCGCGGTGCAAGTGCACCTCTTAACAGAGCTTTATCCATTTAAAGTAACGCTTGCTATTCAGATTATCGGTCAAAATCATTTCAGATCATTTACCTCAGGCGGTCTGTTTTGAACTGAAGTTCTGTGAGGAATAATCCGAATAAAATGTGCACAGAATTAAATGGAGAATTATTTCCATCGGCTGCAGTCAGCCGGTATTGGCTAATCACAAAAGTCGACATTGCGCTGCCATTATCACAGAATTTAATTTTTTTTTTTTTTTTTTTATCCTTATACATTACGTTACGTTTATGTGGCTATTATATTGTAGACTATTGAGTGGCTAAAATATTTTAATTAATCTCCACACACACAAAAAAGTAAACTTAACCATTTTTTCTCCAACTGGAACTCCGTCCCCCCTCAACCATTTTCTAATCCACACTGGTTTATTCTTACACTTTTGGTTTTTCCCACAACAAATGATCATTATTGATACAGCAAGTTTTCATGTTACAGTAGGCCTGTCCATTTTGTTTTCCCGCTTCCGATCTGCTGCGTAGATCACGTGACGCACTTCCTCTGGCATGATAATCTTAATAATATTTAGTAGTGTGTGATGCTCCTCGATTTTCAAATCTTGTAGTGTGAGCATGTTTAAGATTTGAAGGAAGAAAATCTGCAAAGATTCTCCTGAAGTGTGTGCTGCAACCAGATTTTACAATCGGATAGGATTTTAAAACTGCTGTAGTGTGAGCCAGGAATTACAGCAAACCCGAATGACATTTACCCAGCTGTGCATAATAGCACCAAATTCATAATAATAATGATAACAAACAATATGTGACCCGTCACGGAAACCAGGGACACAAGTCGGCAGCTCTACTTTCGAGCAAATTAAGAACTTTTTTTTTTCAAATTACATGATTTTCGTTTTTTTGCAGAATCTGTTAGTTGAAATCACGAAGAAGCCTCTCCGTGTTTGAGATGGCATTAACGGTAGGGGTGCAACGGATCGCTGTTGATCAATCAAAATCAAGAAAACTGACAAAATGGTAAAAGGTCTGAAGACTGAATCCGTGCGCCACGTGGCGCGGTCGCACGTTATTTTCCCTGAATTACTGCTGGATGTGAATTGTGCTCAATAATCGCACCTCTTTTAACAGACGTTTTGCACACGCAGCTGACATGAACCATACTTTCAAATAAACAGAAAAATATCCTTATGATGTGTTTTCTGTGATCAGTCTTTTGCGTTGTTTGAAGAGTCTGGGAAGAGTCCGCTTTTGTCCGATTCGCGAACTAATGACTCATTTGAACCGATTCATTTGAATGAACTGATCTGTCCAACACTGAACTCACGAATCGGTGTGTAATCATTTACTCACAACACCTCTGAAATGAGAATTAAGTGTGCTTACCCCATTAAACAAGAGGGGTTAGTACGAATTAGTCTTAATAATCCACATGTGTTTATTTTGAGTATTTATATGGATAATGTGTAGTAAATTACCACAAAAAAAATGAGTTTAGACTGGAATAAGGTGAAAGCAGAACAACTCAAGTTTAATTGTTTATGGCAGAGAATTAGACTTTTTGTTATTAAATTTTTAATCCTGCTTTTGAAGAAATGTTGCCAAAATAATGAATCAGTAAACCATGCAAACTGTGTAAAATTGAGGAACTAAAGAAACAAACATCAAGACATCATACATAATGAGATATCAAAATTAGATGAGCAACAAAAAGCAAAAAAAAAAAAATGTTAGCATTTATTTTACATTTATTGTCATTATTGGGCTCACAGATCACGCGGGTAGGTACTTTTACTGTTGGGGTGTGTGTGTGTGCGTGCATGCGTGTGTGTGGATGACCATGACTGGTCAGCCACCACCGAAGACCATTTCTGACTCAGGAAAAACCCACACGGCGTTTTTTTTTTTTTGAATCAGTTAGTTGAAATAGCGAAGAAGCCTCTCCGTGTTTGAGATGGCATTAACGGTAGGGGTGCAACGGATCGCTGTTGATCAATCAAATCTCGACCTGCGAGAGCAAAAGGACCACGCCCCCGAATTTGCATGTTCTTGTTGTCTTTCAAACTCCCTCTGCACGCGATAGGATAGCGCTACACCAACCAGAGCAACGACAAAGGAACACATAAACTCTGAAGTCATTCTTAAGAAGGGAAGATATGTTCAGTGCCACTCTTTGTTCTTTTCTCAAAGAAAAGCGGTAACACTTTATAATAACGTTCAATTGTAAGTCATTTATAAGTGGTTTGTTAATGATGAACTAATCAGTTATGATTGGCTTACAACTGAACGTTATTATAAAGTGTTACCAGAAAAGCTTAACTCCAACTCGATTTTCCAACACGTTTTCAGCTGAAGACAATGAGCGGGATGCAGTATTTCTGTCTTACTGTATCTATTATTAATCTTTTTGAGATTTTCACTATGCCAACCCTATTTTATAAAAACAAAAAACATAAAAATATAAAGATATAATAATCAGTAGTGAAATGGCTGAAAACATTTTAGCTAGGGCTAGTTTTCTCATTAAAATGTTTTCTCCATACCATTTATCCACTGTAGTGTAACGGGATATAAAAAAAGTGTTAACTTTTATGTAATTTGTACATTTGATGATAAAATTCAAATGAGAACATTCAAAATAATGTAAGGGTGTATTGTCACTAGGGGTCGACGAAATAGCCTCAAAATTATATCACAATATTTCAGGAATATTTGCGATAACGATATTTATAACGATATAGCAAAAAAAAAAAAACAATGGAACAAAGTTTTATTATTTATTGCAGCTGGTAGGCAGCAGCATTTATTATTGCAAATAAAATTAAAGGCATTGTTTATCCTTTTCCAATGAGCTAATGTCAATGATAAGAGAATATTTAATTCAAAGTGTAACTCTACTGACATAAGGTTACTAGTGTTTTCACTGGAAATATTACAAAAATAAAAAAAACACTTTATATAGGCCTAGCCTATAAAACATTTAGTTTAGCAATAACTAAAGTAATTTAAGTCATGGTCTGTCTGAATATACAATTCTGATTGGGAAGGTGTACAATAGCAGAGGTAATTCAAGTTAAAATCTGTGTGAGCCGCATTCATTATGAAGACACACACACACGTCACTCGCATACAGAGATCGCGCTGCAGATTCAGGAGCACAGAAGCTGGTTATCAACGCCGCCCAGCAACTTTTAGCAACAAAATATCTCAGCTACTGGGTCACTACATTATATTTCTCAGCAATGATGGGGTTACTCGCTATTTTAAAGTAATAAACGCACATCTGCATTGTTAAGAGATGCTGAACAGACACAGTCACGCATGTCTCTCTCTCTCTCTCTCTCTCTCTCTCTCTCTCTCTCTCACACATTCTCTCTATAATTAAAATAAATGCTATAATCCATTCATTCAAATAAACATATTACTTTATACACTACTTACTTTATCTCTGTGTCTCATTTGAAGCGTGCACAATGCTAGATCTAAATAACTTAAGTCATAACTGACAAAAATAAACCTCAATGTTACCCTTCCGGCTAAATATTGTACGGCAAACATCAATAACAGCTTTAAGCTGTTCATGTTATGTCAGGTGCAAGAGAGCTGACCTCTTGTAACCAAGTAGCGCTCTTTTAGGTACTAAATCATCATCATCGGAGGCTGACATGCTGATCTTCGTGCTCTTCTCTCTCAGACAGGTGTTGTTGTGCGCGATAGGGAAAGTAAATGCGGCATACGTCACCGCGCTGCTATATCATTGATATTGCGATATGACACTTTTTTTTATCATGTACAAAATGATACCGGTATTATCGCGGACGATATGATATGGCACTCACACCCCTAATTGACACAATATATTGCAATACAAAAATGAAAAAATGTGTATTGTGGATTAAAGTTTAGACAGATTTAGTTCTGTATGGTATGTGTTTGTGTCACGTTAAATACGGTAAATCCTGATCAAATAAAATATATTTTAAGCAGAGTAGGTTATATATTATAAGCAGATTGATGAATATTAATTTTTCTGCTGTCACCATTTCCCTCCGCATGGGGCAGAATGACCAAGCCCAGCCTATAGGTCACCTCTGATGCAATATCAAATTTAGCTCTTTAATGAACACAGTTAAAAGTGTTAAAAGTCATCATTAAAAACTCTACCGTTTTAACTATTTTGGATTTGTTCAAAGTATTGTGTGTGTATTGTACTGCAGGGCCGTAACCACCATAGACATTGAGGAGGACAAGTCAATAACTAGAAATGGCCAAATTAACCCAACCCCAAAATTAGGGATGCACCGATCCGCTACTCACTATCAGTATCGGCTCCGTTCCGCCGTTATTTGCCAGATCGGGCATCAGTCAGACAAGACCGACCCAAATCCGATACTGCGTATAATATATTGTGTTACTGTTAAGCCCCAGTGCCCCACAAAAGGCACAAAAACATTATAAAGCATCATCAACGATCCGTGCACTATATTATAAGTGTTCTGAAGCCGCCCCATAGTTTAATGTGTGTACAGATGATATATCTTCCCTTAGTGTTTTGAACTTCTCAATGCGGACGGAGCTGTGACTCTGTGTTGCTTCAAGCGGATCATCCTGCCCACGGGATGTGCATACAAACTTTGAGCCGCTCGTATTATAATACGTTTGCGCTATGAAAGATTATTAATAGCCTTTCTTGTTCTGCCCTATCTATAATATGTTACTGCGTCATTAAAAAGATGCGCTACCCATTTAAAATAATGTCATTTCTAGTATATAGGCCCTATTTCTATAAATATATTGACTTGCTTTTCATGAACGTATTTTGTGTAACATTTGACCAGATTTAGAGCTACACTTATTCACTTTTGTGGTTTCCTTTATTTTTTCCCACTAAATGTTTAGATTTTATACAATTATTGTGCACTCGTGATTTTGTAACTTCTGCTGCTGAATTATTCACTAATGTAATTTATTCATTCACCATCTATAGTAGTATTTTTGTCATAGATTGTGATTATATATATTTTTATTATTTGTAGTTTTTCTTTATAATGAAGTTGTCTGTGTTTAGTTGATTGTGTTTAACTCACAAAAGAGTGATTTTCAGTTCAACACACTGAGGTTTAGAAATTCTTCATAGTATTTTTAAACAAAACTGCACTGGTATCGGATTGGTGTTCGGGTTAGTATCGGTATCGGCCAATACTCAGAATTTTTAATATCGGATCGGTTCTGAAAAAATGTTATCGGTGCATCCCTAGAGAAAATCTGCCTGAACTGCATTTGCACATCGCTTTCTGTTGGTTTGCGAGTCGTGTTGTCCTTTGCAAAGCAGATCGTGTTTGTTTGTAAAATGTGGATTTGTTTGTTTAATTATGGCACAGAAATCATTCCATACAGCATCCCCATCTAATACAGCCAATATTTTTATCCAATCGGTAAAATGAGAATTAAATCTGAAATGCCCAAGTGTAGAGGAGAGAGATGGCCATTCTAGGCTATCAAACGCCTTTTCTTCATCTGATCAGTCCCTCCAGGATCTCGCGGGCCTTTTTTGTGATTGCTGCGGCCTAAAATGCCTGATGCTGCGGACACTTTTCTTAAAAGTAGCGATGCTTTAAAGTGCTCATATTATGCTTTTTTTGCTTTTTCCCTGTTCTTTATTGTTTATGTTATAGGTGAAAAAGTGAAAAAGCCCAAAGTGCAGCCCAAAGGGACGAACCATGTCCCACAGAAAACACTGTTCACCTTCTGCTCTATTGTAGTCCAGCCTTTACTTCACACACAACTTTGTAACACACATTATAACGCTCGCCTAGCTGCTAGCATGAAACACACTCATAATTTATTTGAATCATTAAATCATTACAAATTAAAAAAGACATTGATAAGGAGAACAAAACTAACCTTTAGTAACCTTATAAAGGCAAAACAAACGATTTAAAGACAGAAAAATAGAACAAACTAAGCTACACTGTGTAACTTTTTTAGTTTATTCTTAGCTAAAATCACTTAGTTCTTTCAAAAATATATGTGCTCATTAATGTATATTTACTTCTTTCAAGTAATAATGCATCCTCGTAATTTTATAATATACCATTGAAAATACATAAGTGTTGAGGGTTCGGATGGCGGTCGCCATGTTGCTCCTCCATATTGAAAGTACATTTGCCAAAGAGGGACATACCCGTAAATTCAAGCTTCGCTTTTCGCGTTTTTACACTCGATGGCACCGTGTCGAATGTGAAGAGGAGGATTGCTTGAGGCTGCTATATGACGATGGAGGATCACTCTTAAGACCCTTTCACACTGCACGTCGGACCCGCAATATTCCCGGAACATTGCTGGGTCGCCTTCTGTGTAAAAGCAACCACGTCCCAGAATTGATTACCGAATTCGACCCGGATCGGGGACCTAGTAACATTGCGGGATATGTATCAGAGTCGCCAAGGAAGCGGAAAAGAGAATTAAGACGGCAACGCGACAGGCAAATCAACAAGACAAAAGTAAATATTGGAGTGGCCTTTCCAAGATGGAAAGAGCTCATGAGGAGCAACGATTTTAAAAAGAACGCCGACGTTGCCTGCTTTCTTCTCGACAGGTAATATTAATTCAGCCTATTTGTGTATATTGGAAGTTTTATTGTTGCTTGGCTAATTATATCATGGTGTGCTGTGCATAGAACGACGTCTAGGATAGTTTTCCTCGCGTCAATGATGAAAAAGTATTGTTTACCTTATAACATAAATCCGTGTTCTATGACGGATAACATGAGATTAATATTTTAATTGCATTATAATTTGTTTGCCTTACGCTAGTGATGTCGTACAATATACAGAATAACGATAGCACTGATAAAAGTTACTTTACTAAGATTAGCTTGCATTCGTCTGGGAACCTGATAGCTGATGTTAGCAATGAACTGGTAAAAAATAACGAAAACGTAAAACTATTATTCATTTTACATAGATTAATTTAATCATAGATCATTTGGTAAATTAAATAACTGCAAATTATAATAGTTTTCAAAAATTACCTCATCACTTGAGTTCAAGCAACACTCACCGAAGAGGTCGAACTGGAAGCATGACTAAATCGGCCACCGTAGGAGTTGAAACGAAATCGAAATTGAGAGGAGCAGAAACTATTATTCACTGGATGGTCATATACCTTTTCACCACTAGATGGGGGAAAATATCACACAGTGTAGCTTTAAATCATTACAAATTAAAAAGGATATTGATAAGGAGAACAAAACTAACCTTTAGTAACCTTATAAAAAGGCAAAACAAACGATTTAAAGACAGAAAAATAGAACAAACTAAGCTTTATTTTTAAACAAGATCTGCAAAAATGTAAATGTCCAAAACAGAAAAGTTTAATCGAGAACAAATAACGTCTGATTATATAATAATCTAAAGCAGAGATGTGTGGAGAGATGTCTGCAGCCGACACTGATTTAGAAAACACTCGTTTATTAAGTTTACCTTTTTATTTTTTTACATTTATTATATTTAATTAGTAATTATAGCTCTTTACATTAAATTAGTTAAGTTAACAATTAGTTAATGAACTAATAAAATAATAAAAGAAAGATTAAATTAAGATGCTAACTATATATTTATATATAGCATTTCTTGTTCCCCCACAGGACTGTTTTTGAGGAGCCGATCCGTTACATGTGAGCTTTACTGTATCTTGAAGATCGTTGTCTTCTGTTATAAAGAGGAATGAAAAAATGCACATAATGCTGTAAAACATAAACAACTATAATAAATAAATAATAAATAAATAAACATAAACAACTGTTCTGTCAGATGTTCTGCGTTTTGACTACTTTTTGAATTATCTATAATTATATCTCTAGGTGATGAAGATCGTTTATTATTAGTAAAATCACACTTATTCAATAATACAGCATGAAGACTAGACGTGGGTCAAAGGTCACAGCTGTTTTTCAAAGAACTAGTTCATTTCTCTTACGCCTAAGCTTAAAAATTCAGAATAAGCAGGTATTTCTCTCATTTTGGGAATATAAATAAAGGGAGTTTTTACACTGGCAGTTTAGTTGAGAACAGGGCACAGTTCGTATGAAAAACTGGTGATGTGAAAGCTGTCATGCGGACCTGAGAGCGCACCACAACCACACCACACCTGGAGGAGGAATATAGTGCGGCCCCTTTAAGAGATGCGCGTCCCCCATTGAACTGCCGGTATTTTGTGTGTGTGTGTGTGTGTGTGTGTGTGTGTGTGTGTGTGTGTCTGTGTGTGTGTGTGTGTGTGTGTCTGTGTCTGTGTGTGTGTGTGTGTGTGTGTCTGTGTCTGTGTCTGTGTCTGTGTGTGTGTGTGTGCTTAACTGTGCCGCGATTCACACGTACAGTGTGAGAAACACAGACTTGGGAGGGTCTTGTTCAGAAAAGTAAACTGTGTGTTCGTTTTAGCCGATTGTAATGTATTTAGTTCAATAAAACATGTAATGTAAGCGGTGATGGTGTTAATGATTTACCTCAGACATGAGCGAGAGTGAGTTTCAGGGCATCGCGCTCAGACTGCAGAGATGTGCTCGGTGTAAAAATCAGGACGCCGCGAATAATTGGTCAAAGTTGCAGAAAAGTTGCGGTGATTGGTCAAAATTCTGAGTCGCACTGAATTCCTGGGGATTTGTTGAAGTTACGTTAATAGCGGGAATGCGCGTGACGTCAGCTGAAGCGACTGTGATTACGCCGCGCTGAGTGGCAGAAAGACTGAGAGGCAGCACTGGTTTACAGCGTGAATGCAGCAAAAACACACAAAACCAGACCCGGCCGCAATATTTTTTCCCCCAGGATGGTAGGGGAAGGTACCGCCTTTTCCGTCTCTGATTGGCTAGAAGGGCTCTCCTCTGATTGGTTATACATCTCACGTTCATGGCAGGCTGTCAGCTAGTCTGTTTTGATCGTCTTTACAACAGAAGGAAACAAAGTCAATCCAATATAGCCTACACACACACACACACACACGTTTGTTTTTGTGATATATGGGGACATTCCTAGGGCGCAATCCCCTTACACTGCCCCTGCCCCTGCCCCTAAACCTACCCATCACACACACACACACACTGCCCCTGCCCCTAAACCTACCCATCACACACACACACACACACACACACTGCCCCTGCCCCTAAACCTACCCATCACACACACACACACACTGCCCCTGCCCCTAAACCTACCCATCACACACACACTTTTCTTAGTATGTTGGACTAAAAAGTGGGTGGGTCAGTAGCGGCTAAGGCTAAATATGATAGGTGGGGAAATTGTTTTGTGGGGGTTCTGGGTTTTTTCCCCCCCAGAAAACAAATGATTTCATAGATGTGTTTCCTGCACTATGGTGCGTTTGAGGCCATATCCCTTTCCTATACCAAAAAAGACCTCAAAGCAGTCAATACCAATAGTCTAATAAAAAGGCTATATTCATTTAACTGCCATAGAAATCAACAGTTTCACAGATAATGATAATTAACAATTGCATGTTTTTATGCTCCGTGTCCAGACAGAAAAAGTGCCGTTTACTAAACGATTGATTGGGCCAGACAAAATTACAGAAATCACTGAATTATTAACTGTGGCTATAGAGTAGGGGTAAGACGCATGGCATTAAGTTTTGATGCAAATCGAGCCTTTTGCCACACTCGCTCTACTCCCCTTCCCCATCACATATCAGATCGGAAAGGCATTTATTTTCAATAAAAAAGAGAAAATATTAGAAAAGGGGAAATAAAGCGTTTAACATGTGTTTAAGTTTGAGTAAGTTTCTTAATAAGTTTCTCGGTTAAGGGGTAGCCAAGGTAAACAGACGTGCGCTGAATTAGAGACGATAAAAGTGAGTGGGTCCAATATCATTGGTCTTAAAAAGTGGGTGGGTCTTGTCCCAGTCCCACCCACACACAATGGTTCCGACGCCCATGGGTTCCCTCGATCAAAAGCCTATGCATTTTCCCCATAGAGTTTTGGACAATCGCAAAAAATAAGATCTGTGTTCAACAAAGAGTTATGACGCTTAAACGTTTTGTCTATCAAGATCATTTTTACAAGTGAATCCAAAATGTATACCGTTAACGGTAGGCTATAAACGGACTACAGCACACAGTCGCGGATCTATGTATACCGTTTGAAGTCTAAATAAAGCCGTCAGATATAAAATGCTAACGGTAGGCTATAAACGGACTACAGCACACTAGGGATGTGACGATACACTTAAACTCACGATACGATGCACCTCGATATGCCAGGGTTACGATACGATACGTCACGATACGATATCAAATTTTATTTTTATTTTTTTCAAATCTGTGATTTTTTTTTACCACCAAGGTAATGTACTTAAACGAAAGGTAGGATTTTTCTCTTTTTTTGCATTTTGGTTCTATGTTGTTTAAAAAAAAAGAAGAATTTTTAGAAGTCCGCGACCTCATCTTAAACAGGGGTGCCAATAATTGTGGAGGGCACTATAGGGCTGTCAATCGATTAAAATATTGAATCGCAATTAACTGCATGATTGTCATGAGTTAACTCGATTTTAAATCGCACCTTTTTAGCAATTGTAAATGTATCTTAAATTAAGTTTAAATTAAGTTTTTAATACTCTAATCAACATAGGTATGGACAAATATGCATGCTTTATGGAAATGTACATTTATTATTAGTGAAACCATACTTATTCAATAATAATCAATACAGTATGAAGACTAGACATATCAAAGGTCATAGATATGTTTATCTAAGAAATTGTTCTCTTAAGCCTAAACTTAAAAATAATGAGTAAGTAACTGTTAGTGATTTCTCTCATTTTAAGAATATAAAGGGAGTTTTTACACTGGCAGTTTAATTCAGAACAGGGCACAGTTCGTATGAAAAATTGTTAATGTGTACCAGTGAGCGCACCAGAACCACACCATACCTGGAGGAGGTCCATATTACACGAGGAGGAATATAGTGCGGCCCCTTTAAGAGATCCGCATTTCCTGTTGAACTAACTGCCGGTATTTTGCGCGTGCGCGCCGAACTGGGCCGCGATTCACGTGGACAGTGTGAAGAACACGGACTCGGGAGCGCGCTTGTTCAGGAAAGTAACCTGTGCATTCGTTTTAGCCGATTGTAATGTATTTAGTTCAATAAAACAGGTGTACTGTAAGCGGTGATGGTGTTAATGATTTACCTCAGACATGAGCGAGAGTGAGCTTCAGTGCATCGCGCTCAGACTGCAGAGATGTGCTCGGTGTAAAAACGCTAATGTCAACCCTTTTCTTTCCCTATTAATGTTTGCTGCTGCACCCCACCCTCATTCTACGCAAATCATGCAGCAGTGCCATCTATCTTTATTTCGCAATACATTTTTTTCGACCGCGATGCATTTCGTCACGTTTTGTATCGCGATATTTTGTCAAACGGTATTTCGTCCCATCCCTACAGCACACAGTCTACAGCACTCTACGTCGTCATCAAGCTTCCTCAAACTTTATTTAAAAAACACGTTCGCTCATTATGATCTGCACTGTGGATGAACACTTATCCTCTTTTTCATGAGAAATATTGCCCATTAGTTTTTTCCAAAAATGTTAGAAACTAATTGAGTTTATGCGTGCCTCTCTGAGATTTGTTTTCTCGTTTGTTAATCTTTTATTTATTCATTTATTATTTTGTTAGTTTATATAAACCTTAATATTATTTTCTTTGTGATTAAGATTGGGCTATTATGCCTGATCCTCGTGCCCCAAATAGACTTTAAAGATTATCTTTCACTGTATTATGTTTGATTGTATGTTTGCATACCATTTGATCACACGGAGATCGCGCGCGCCTCACACAAAACCATTCAGTAATGCAGAAATGTATTGTCAACACTGTTCTGTGATTTATCAGAAAATAGCTTAGAAACTGAAAAGTTCTAGCATATATTTCTTGATAACTAAACTCACAGCTTCACTATTAGTATAGTAGAGAGACGCTGCCAGGTAGAATTAGTTCACACACAATCACTCACTAATGCATTCATATCTTTATTGTGCTACTTTATCTGTATCTTATTCAGAACGAGCAGAAATCTGTGAGATATATAACGACCATAAGACAAAAGAACTGATACAAAAGCGGTTATGTGAGACCAATAACCTTATGAGCAGTGCTGTGTGATATGCCATAACTGTCCTGTGCACAAGAAGACCCGAGTTCGAGTCTCAGCTCAAGGCTCAGGCTTATTTGTTCTTTATTGACGTCATCAGCGACTAGTCGACGTCGACTCGACTTTCATCACATAAATGTCGACTTTAAAAAAATGGAAGTCGTTTAACCCCTAGTTTGATTGTATGTTTGCATGCCATGTGCTAATTCACCAGAAAGAAAAAAAACGTGTCTTTACCACCTCAGAAGCACTAACGACGTAAGCTATAGCCGTGTCAATTTACAATCGTATGTCATTTTCCTTAGACGATTGATTATATATCGAGGAGAGAACCACTATAAATCTGGACATGTAGAACAGCGCAGCTTTCATTCGACGACTTGTGGTTCCATCTCGGGACAAAACAAAACACTACAGTCTCTCCACAGAAATGAAGAACTGGTGATCGGTTACCTTAATATCACAGATTCCTGTGTACAACAATATTTGGAAACACTATTTGAAAGGACTAAATATATAACTTTATGTATATTAACTGAAAGGTAAACTTCTAAGAACGTGAGGCTGAAACGTAGGCTAGTTTTTTATTTATTTATTATTAAACATTTACTTAAAAATGAATGAAACGGCTGGTGAGATTTCCCGTTTGTCACGATGACGTCTAAAGTCCCAGCCAAAGGATGTAGTCCCTTTTAGCAAATCATAACTTCGGCACTCTAGAGTTGTGATCGCAACATCGCCAAATCATGGAGGGACTGGTCTAATGACACACTTCAGAAAGGCGGTTTGTTTTCCAGCATATAGTTATTATAGTTAGTAATAGGAGTGGCCAAATCATGGAGGGACTGGTCTAATGACACACTTCAGAAAGGCGGTTTGTTTTCCAGCATATAGTTATTATAGTTAGTAATAGGAGTGGCCAAATCATGGAGGGACTGGTCTAATGACACACTTCAGAAAGGCGGTTTGTTTTCCAGCATATAGTTATTATAGTTAGTAATAGGAGTGGCCAAATCATGGAGGGACTGGTCTAATGACACACTTCAGAAAGGCGGTTTGTTTTCCAGCATATAGTTATTATAGTTAGTAATAGGAGTGGCCAAATCATGGAGGGACTGGTCTAATGACACACTTCAGAAAGGGGGTTTGTTTTCCAGCATATAGTTATTATAGTTAGTAACAGGAGTGGCACGGTTCGGTTAAACTCTGTAAAAGTCCTGTTTAAATGATTAAAACTAGAAGCTTATCTTTACTTTAATGTTACATTTATCATGTGAACTAGGGCTGTGCAATTCATTGAATTTCGATTTCGGCTCCCAACGATCACCAAAATAGTATAATAGAGAAAAAGCGATTATTTTGCCATGTTCTGTTTTGCAAGAACACTCGTCTTGCGTTCTGAATGAAACGCGCACATCCGCCGCTCCCGAAGCCACAAACTCTCTCAGGTCGTGACTCGTGTGCAGATCATCCGCTGGAATTTAAAAACTGGGCTCGAGTAAAGATGGCAGAAGGAGAACAGTTACAGCAGCGTTTGGTGAGCAAAAAAGGCCAAACCAACTCTGTTGTCTGGCAACAGTTTGGCTGCGAGGACTCAGACGACGAGCAGAAACATGCTACGTGCAAGATTTGCTACATAGTGGCTGCAACGCAAGGGAACACCCCGAATTAGTTTAACCACTTAAACATTAAACACAGAGTGACCTATCACAATCTAATAAAGAAACAAAAACATCAATCCACAACCCTCTCAACATCCTCCGTAACCCAGGCATCATAACAGACACACTCTACAACGCAACTCCCTATCCGGTGAAATCGGAAAGACACAAAAAAATAAATGATTCCGTTCCGAAGTTTCTTCTGCTCATCAAGCCTGCATTTATTTGATCAAAAATACAGACAACAAAAGTCATTGGGATATATTATTACACATTTAAATCATTGGTTTTCAGTTGATTCTACTTTTTCAAATGATCATTTATTTCTGTGATGTAAAGCTGAATTTTCAGGATGGTTACTCCAGTCTTCAGTGATCATGTGACATCCAGTCTCTCACATGATCCTTCAGAAATCATTCAAATATTCTCATTTATTATGAGTGTTGGAAACAGTTCTGCTGCCGAAAATATTTGATGAAGAAAAGGTTCAAAACAACTGCATTTATTCAAAATAATAAAACAAATATTTTCTAATAATAGGCTATACATTTTCTTTACTATCACTTTTGATCAGTTTAACACATGGATGCTTGCTGAATAAAAGTATTGATTTATTTAAAAAACGAAAGAAAAAAAATACTGAGCCCAAATTACTGACCAGTAGTGAATATTGTTGTTACAAAAGATTTCTCATTTTAAAAAACATTTTCTTTTGTACTTTTTATTGATCCTCCTTTTTAAGTGTCCTATCAGCAGCCCTACCAGCATGTTGACTTGAGTGGTTTTTATTCTGTCTTAAATGTTCGTTCAATTATTTGCTGTTAATTCTGGGGCTGATGGTGAGCGCCAGCCTTTAATATTCTCATCAGTTACTCGCTGGAATTTGTTGAATATATTTTGCCAAAATGTTGCCTACTTGTTTTCAAGAGATTGTGGAAGTGCACTTTATTGGTGATCTTATTTATTTGTAGTTATCATTTTTACTTGAATACTTTTATACTTTGAGTTAAATATGTTATATTATGTATTTTAATAGTTCATAAAGTACAACAAATGTTACAATTTCAGTTTAAGAATTGTTGAAAGGTGTCTTTTTAATAAATGCAACACATTCCCAAAGTCATGTGAAATAATCGTGTTACATAATCGTGATTTCAATATTGACCAAAATAATCGTGATTATGATTTTTTCCATAATCGAGCAGCCCTAATGTGAACTATTCTTATATCCAGCGTGTTATATGCGTGTGTGTTTGGGACAGAGGGGAACGCGGTCACATTTTCAGCAGATATTTGCTGTCCATCATAAATCACAGCAGTAGAATGACAGGAGTCAGAGGAGAACAGCGGTAAAGGCGACAGAATGAACGATATTCGTCTGTATTTGAAACACACGAGTCGTGGTTCAGCTGCGCGAGACAAACGCTGGCAGTGTGAAGCACAACGGGCTCCCGCTCTCCACACACACTTCTTCTGCCACTGCTAACGTGTGCGATGTAAAGCCGGCGTTAAACGACTCTAGCGCATCCTCCAGCTCCGGCCAGCCTTCCTCATCTCTCCCTCCTGCCGTTTCTACACGGGACGTGACCTGCAGCTCTCCACTTCTACTGGCTGTTACTTCTTTTACTGGATGTCCACACACACCTCGTATTTCGTGTGAAAAAAACTGACATGCACAAACAACTCCAAATGAAACCCTGCGGCTCGTGACGACCCATTGATGACATCAAACGATCGGTCTGTGTGAGAAACCCAACAGTATTTATATCATTTTTTACCTCAAATACAACACTATGTCCAACAGCCGCGAGCGCGCCATCACTTCCGCAGTGTGAGGTCAAAGGACACGATATGGCGAATCTCAATGGGACACGAGCAGTGGAAGTGATGTCTCGCGTGTATGGGACGCCATATCGGGCCCTTACTGACACATTACTATAATATTAAAGGTTAACATCAGATGAAGTGTAGTGATTATATCGGCTAATATAGCTCATATATTTAGTGAAAGAGTTTGTTCCTCTAGTGAACTGACAGCTGTGACACTGAATGACTTCTGAGGTAAATGTGATGCTACGGGACGTTGTTCTCAAGCTGTTTTATTGTCTTTCTGCGTTTAAAAACACAGATTGAGCGATTACACGACATATGAGACATTTCAGTAAGTTGTAATGTATCCTCAACATACCTTAAGAGATATTAATTCATGATTATTCTTTAGGAAGAGATGATCGCGTTCACTCGCGCGCCTATACTGTGATCATTCACGTCTCATTAAAGAGCATCAAAACGGCATTTATCGCTTGAATTTCATGATTTATGAACTGAATAATTAATATGTTTGTGTAGGAACTCGGATTGAAGTGTGTTCGGCGCTTAAAACAAGCGACTGTTAACTGTTAAAGATTGCATTCTGAAGCGTTAGGTACACACGTACACCGAACCGAAAGCCCTGTAACGAAACGGTTTGAATGTACAATTCCTGAAAAAAATGTGAGTGGCGCTTGCGAGTGGCAAAACTCGGGGCAATTTTGCTAAGGTGTGTTGAGGCGGTTGCTAAGGTATTCTGGTTGGTTACTAGGCGGTTGCTAGGGTGTTGATAGGGTATTCTGGGTGGTTGCTAGGGTGTTGTAGGTAGTTGCTAGGGCATTGCTAGGCAGTTGCTAGGATATTTCTGGGTGGTTGTTAGGGTGTTGCTAGGCGGTTGCTAAGGTATTTCCTGGCGGTTGCTTGGTGGTTGCTATGGTGTCATGGGTGGTTGCTAGGGCATTGCTAGGTGGTTGCTAAGGTATTCTGGGTGGTTGCTAGGCAGTTGCTATGGTGCTCTAGGTGGTTGCTAGGCAGTTGCTACGGCATTGCTAGGTGGTTGCTATGGAGTGGCAGCATCCCATAATGATATCCCAAAATCACCTTGCCAGTATGAATGATATAGACCAACCCCCATGTTTCTACAATGTTCTAATACAGAGAGCTAAACGGTTGCTAGGGTACTCTGTTTGGTTGCTATAGAGTGGCTTGGCAGCATCCCATAATGCTACTCCAAAGATCCTTGCCAGTATGACTATTATAAAACAACCCTCATGTCTCTATGACATTCAGATGTGAAGATATCCACTGTGGATGTGGGTTGCTAGGGTGCTTGATAATGGTTGCTAGGGAATGGCTAGGAAGTGTTGAAGGTGATTTATGATTGGCTGTATGCTGTCCCAAGACAAACAAACCCATCCTCGTGTTTCTATGACACTAAATCCCTTTGATCTCTTTCAATGGAAGTCTATGGGATCTGTTGCTAGGGAGCTCTAAACCGTTGCTAGGACGAGGCTTAATAGCATCACGATGATCCTGAGATCGTGATTGGTTGTCTGAGTAAATTGACCACGCCCCCTTAGAAAAGATAAACTCAGAGCTTTACTGTCCCTCTCCAT